>NC_091285.1:229705792-230005792 GCF_032444005.1 Ranitomeya imitator | reverse complement strand
TTCTCAGGAAACATTGGTCCGTTCTTCAAACGGAACCCTCTCTGCGTGCCACCCTGGGCAGCCTTCCCCTCATGACCCCCAGAAGGTCCAAGAATCTGGGGGACATGTTGGTAAGGAGCCATTATGTCCCTGCTCCTACCAATGTTTTTGGTACCATTGGTCCTCGTCCTGGCTGTACACCGTGTGGGCACTGTCTTGCCTGCGCCAATGTCCTGCGCTGCTCTCAGTTCACCTCTAGTGACGGGTTAAAAGAATTTCAAATCAGGCAGCGCATAACCTGTGGGACCACTAACGTCATCTATTATGCTACGTGCCCTTGTGCTAAGATATACGTGGGTCTCACTACCCGCGAACTTCGCGTTCGTGTGCGTGAGCATGTGCGGGACATTGGCGCGGCCAGGACGGTTTCCCCCACGGTGGAATTAAAAACCATTCCCCATCATTTTAAGTCACATCATAACTGTGATGGGAGGTTGCTCTCAGTTAGGGGGATAGATGTACTTCATCTGGGCATTAGAGGCGGGGACAATAAAAAACGCCTTGCCCAGATTGAAACCAAGTGGATCGTCCTCTTGGATACTTTGACCCCCCGTGGTCTTAACGAATCTTTGAGTTTCGCCCCGTACCTATGATTTGGTTATTTACTCCTTGGTCCCTTGTTTTTCTATCTCCACGTATCTCCTATTTGCTGCATACCGCCATGTCAGTCTGGATTTCTCTATGCTTTTAATATTGTTTTTAATTTTTTTACTTTTTTCTCTCTCATCAGTAATGTCCTCTATTGGTCCTCCTCCTTCGTCCCGTGTGGACCCAGCTGATCCATCTATATGGTCCGAATTAATCGCCATTTTCACGTACCAAAGAAGCGCCGCCTGCATATTTATATTCATATATTTATATTGTCATATTCACATCTGTTTGTTGCTATATTATTTACTTCATGGCGGCATGTTGTGCTTCTTTTATGGGTCTCTTTTGTGCATGTATAATGATCCATGTGTAGGCGATATTATTTATTTGTCACATGTGTATGGTGCCCTTCTGTGTTATGCTGCCCACTTTGCGGCAGTAGACTGGTCCCCCTGAAGGATATATATCCTTTCACTGCTGATTCATATGTTGGTGGGGTGGCTGCCGCTTTATTGGGCAGTGTACTCGCGGTACTGGGCAATCATTGGTGGCAGTGCGCATCGCGCTGTGTACGTCCGGCTCTGGGGTGTGGGCGGGCGTCTCTATGGCTAAGTGCGGTGGCTCCGGGATGCTTTCCCGGCGCCTGCGCGCTTGGTTTGACGCCCTGCCCCCACTCCCTGACCTGGCCGTCGCAGTGCGCATGCGCCGCACATACCATCGTCATTGGTCCATCTTGCACATGTGATCTGGGTCACGGGGGGGTTATATACAGGTCCTAGCTGTGCCATCATTACACTCCCTTGAGGAAGCGGCGTGTTAGCGCCGCGAAACGCGCGTCAGGGGTCTCTATTCCTGGCTGGTTACTCCTCTGCACCCCTGTGCACTTATTCTGGTGAGTCCATGTTGGTGGAGCACTATTATTTTGTTTATATGCATATGCAGCCCATGTGGGCTCTGCTCTATTGCAGATAGACTTATTACTCTGCTCTACCCTGGTCCTGCCGTGCCTCTATAGCGCTGCTGGGGAGTACATGGTGTACTTTACCCACTATATGTGGAATTCCCCCTGCAGCATTTCTCAGGGGTTATTTGGAGTAACTGTCCCCCTTTTTTGCTGTTCATTGGAATATATATACTGTGATTTATTACTGATTTTTAATGTTTTTTATGTACTAATAAAGACTTAATATTATATATATTGTCCATGGTATGCTCCTTTTTCTCCTATTTTTGACATATGCTATGTGGAGCGGACTGTTTTGTCGGGGGGGTGTACTGTTTTAGTACTCCCGTACCCTGACTATCACAATAGCTATGCGATTCTGTATATTAATAAACATACATGGGTGTAGATAAGTTTTATTTTAAGCCCAATAGTGTACAGTAAGTTTATTCCATAATAGACAAGCGAATTTAGCAAAAATTTACAATTGCCCTTAGGTTCTACCTATATTGGTAAAACCCGTACAACTTTCTTAAGCGAGCATGTGTATGTACTTACATGCATATGTATGAGTGTATAACAACAGTATTATTTATACCTTACATTTAGTGCAATAAACATGCATTGTATGGTGGAATCAATACACTAAAACATTTTCATTTCAACATTGACGCTGTATAGCAGTGCTCTATTATTTATCTAAATGTCGTTTGATTCTATTTATCTGGAAGCTATATATATTCACAGTGGGCAGGGGGCTTGCACCTATTCTATCTCCCACGAGTCTACAAAAACATTATAATTTGATATTTAACAGAAATAAGTTTCATGCCAAGTTAGAAAGCTAGCAAGAGTTTTATGCTGAAGAGATTTTTGTTGGCTTCATTTAAAATCAGGATGGGAGGTTTGTGTGACGCTATTCACTACTCACGGACAGGCCGTGTGGCAGAAGAGTCAGCGTTCCATGGTCAATACAGAGAGAGTACGCAGATATCCAAGGGAAAAGATGAAGGCATAAGTCAGGTCACAGTTCAAGGTCAATAACAAGAGATAGCGGATAAAAACCCAAAGGACACGACAAAGGGGTAGTCAGAACACAGCCCAATGAGTCAGGCAGCAGAATATCAGAGCTCAGAGCAAAAGATTCATCCATGCTAACACTCACCAAGAAGCACAAACTACATCTGGCAGGGATCGGGGCAGACACCTCAATTAAGTAGCTATACGATCACCAGAACACTTAACACCTGCAGAAAGTATCGCACATCCCCACACAGACAGCTCAGCAAGACAGTTTCCATAGAACAGCATAGCAATCATTCACTGAGTAGAGGAATTGTGACAGTACACCCTCTTCTAGGGGGGCCACCAGACCGCCAGGTTTCATAGGAGACCTGAGATGGAAGGCTCTGACCAGACAATTGGCATTGACAGCTCAAGCAGGGACCCAAGATCTCTCTTCCGGTCCATAACTTCTCCAATGAATGATGTACTGGAGGGAATTATGGACTATCAAGGAATCAGCAATCTTTTGAACTTCAAACTCAAAACTGTCATTGACAGAAACCGGTGGAGGTGGAGATGAAGGAGCCAAAATGAAAGGGACAAACTCTTTTAGCAGTGATTTATGAAATACATTTGGAATGCAAAAAGATGGAGGGAGTTTTAATCTGAAAGCCACTGGATTAACTACCTGTAAAATCTCATATAAGCCAATACATTTAGGGCCCAACTTGTCTGATGGAACTTTAAATTTAATATTTTTTTAAAGAAGGCTAGATCTTATCACCAACCTTGAATATGGGACCCCCTGAACATTTCCTATCGGCCTTCAGTTTCTGGCAACACTGGGCCACCCCAATATTCCACTGAGCCTCTCCCCAGACATCCTCCCAGTCTTTGTATAACAACCTCAACTCCCGGACAACCAGAACTCATCCTCCAGAATTCACCAAAATGAGGATGACAGCCATAATTACAAAAAAACGAGGGTCCAGTAAACTGGTTTACCCAACTGTTAAAGGCAAATTCAGCAAGAGGTAAGAATGAGGACCAGTCCTCCTTCTGAGCCATAACAAAAAACCGTAGAATTTGCTCCAATGACTAATTTGTCCTCTCCACTTGACCGTTGGTTTCAGGATGGTAAGCATAGGAAAATTACAGGTCAATCCCCAATCTCTTACAAAATGCTCTAAAGCATTTAGAAACAAACTGCACACACTATCAGATAAAATGTTCAAAGGAATTCCATGCAATCTCACCACATGATTGATGAATAACCTGGAAAGTGTCTCTTACCCTGATAATTGAACAAAGTAAGCTGGTTTACTGAATTGGTCAACCACCACCCAAATAACATTTTTCTCACTAGAGAAAGACAAATTAGTGATGAGATCCATGGTCATATGTGTCCACAGTCTTTCTGGAATAGGTAATGAAGCCAGTTCCCCAATTGGGTGGTTATGACAAACTTTAGCGCGTGCGCAAACCTCACAAGAGGATACAAAACTTTTAATGTCATTAAGCACGGTTGGCCACCAAAAAAGTCTGCATACAGCTTTCTTTGTAGCAGTGACCCTGGGGTGACCACTCTCTATAGAGTCATGAAACTCTTGCAACAGATATAATCTGAGATACACAGGCACAAATAATTTAGATCCAGGAGTAGAAGAAGGAGCCAAAGACTGGACTTGGCAAATCTCAGCTTCAAATTCTGAAGATACCATAGAAATTACTATACCCTGAGGAAGAATGGAGGAAGGCTTTTCTGGAGGAGAAACTGAATCAAGACTCTGTGACAAAGCGTCAGCCCTAACATTCTTAGACCCCGGCCTAAACGTGGTGGAAACATTTAATCTAGAAAAAAATAAGGACCACTTGGCCTGTCTAGGGGATAAAAGTTTAGCAGATTCAATATAAGCTAAATTTTTATGATCAGTCACAACCTGATGAGTTGCTTCCTCCAAAAAATGCCTCCATTCCTCGAACGCTAACTTGACAGCAAGCAGTTCATGACTTCCAACATCATAATTTCTCTCAGCAGATGAGAATTTCCTAGAAAAAAGCACATGGCCTTAAGTTCATCAGGGTATTAGGATCTTGAGACAAAACAGCCCCACCCCAACCTCTGAGGCATCCACCTCTACAAAAAACAGTTTCTGAAGATCAGGTTGAATCAAAACTGGAGCAGATATGAAGCATTCTTTTAGTCTACTAAAGGCCTCAATGGCATCTGATGACCAAACCTTTACATCCACCCTCTTACATGTGAGATCGGTAAGAGGTTTAACCATCTGTGAAAAACCCCTATTAAATTTTCGATAATAATTGGTGAATCCTAAAAAACGCTTTAGTGCTTTAAGGTTGTGAGGCTGAACCCAATCAATTACAGCTTGCACCTGCCCAGGATCAACCTTAAACCATTCAGCAGATATGATGAACCCCAGAAATAATATTTCCTGAACAGAGAAAGTACATTTTCCAATTTGGCAAACAAAGAATTTTCCCTGAGTCTTTGTAAAACATAACGAACATGCTCATAGTGCGACTCCAGATCAGATGAAAAAATTAGAATGTCATCAAGGTACACCACAATAAATCTTCCAATGATATCAGAAAAAAATATCATTCATAAAGTTCTGAAATACAGCCGGTGCATTGGTTAAACCAAAGGCATGACCAGGTTCTCGAAGAAACCCTCAGTTGTTAAAAATGCTGTCTTCCACTAATCAGCCTCCCAGATCCATATCAGGTCAAGCTTAGAAATCTATTTGGCCCCAGTAAGCTGATTATATAGGCCGGGGATGAGTGGAAGTGGGTAAGTATTTTTATCAGTAATTAGTTCACGGAAATCGAGGCAAAGGCGGAGCCCCCCCATCCTTCTTTTTCACAAAGAAGAATCCAGCCGCTACAGGCGAGGAGGAAGAGCGTAAACTTTCATTGACATATCCTTTCAAAGCAGCCCGTTCCAGTCCTGACAAGTTGAACAGGAGAGCTTTAGGCAATTTGAAATTAGGAATAAGATCAATAGTACAGTCATAAGGATGATGGGGAGGTAGTATCTCTTCCTCTTTTTCAGAGAACACATCCCCAACGTCCTTCAGATATGCCGGCAGACCCTCCAGACGAGCGGAGCAAATTTGCACAGAGTGAAGACACTTTTTATGAGAGTTGGGATTCCACCTAACAATATCCTTTGGCACCAATCAATTACAGGATTATGAACAGAAAAATATTTATAATTGAGAGTCCTCAGTGGTTGATACCTTTTAATGGCTAACTGAAAAGATGGTAACAAATTGCAAGCTGACTACATACGTCTCTTCATCAGGCTAGACTAAAACAAATTCTGAAGAATCACATATTTATGCACAACATAGTATAGAAAAAAAAAAAGAGGGGAAAAATACCATGGATAAGCCAGGTGACATGAAGCAGAATTAGCATGGGTGATAAACAGTTACGTCCATAAATATTGGGCCAATTCTTAGATATGGATTGTTTTATTGTCCTGTGATTAGGGTCTCTGTTGTGGTGACCCCACATGGTCTGATGGGCACGTTCCTTAGTTGATGTAAAAAGACATAAATCCGTGTGACACATTCATTCATGCAGTTAGTGTCAAAGGTCGTCATCAGTTTATATTCCCAGACTCTCCTATCTTTCTGCGATTTGAAGTTACCTTTTAGTACAAGTAATTTCATGTCCATAATGTTATGATTTGGGAGACAGAAATGTATTGCCACAGGTATATCCATTCTTTTTTTCTCTTATTGTATGGCGGTGAGAGTTCATCCTTGTTCTCAGTTTCTGCCCTGTCTCTCCGACATACAGACCCCCAGTTGGACATTTAGTACAAATAATTAGGTACACCACATTAGAAGTGACGCAGCTGAAAGTACCTGGTATCTTGTAGTCCTGATGTGAATTGGGGATCTTTATCTTGTCCGTGGTCATTATAAATGGACAGGTTTTACATTTTTTCTGGTTGTAAGGAAAGGTACCTGCAGCTGTTGGAGAGGACAGGGAGCTCTTGACAATGATGCTTCTTAGATTTGGGGGCTGCCTAAAACACAGTAGTGGGGGGTCTGGAAAAATGGATTGTAAGCGGGCATCTTTTTGCAGTAAAGTTTGTAATTTCCGTGCAGCTCCCCTTAGCACCTCCAGATTTGGATTGTAGGTAACTACTAGAGGTACCTGGTTATTTTCTTCTTTAGTTTTGTAATGTAGCAGGTGATTCCTTGATATTCTGGTAGCTCTTGTGATCTGATTTTCAATTGTTCTTGGATGGTAGCCCTGATTCAAAAAGGTCTTTCTGAGGCAACCAAGGTGTTCATCCCTATCCATTGGGTTGGAACATATACGATTGTATCTGATGGCTTGGCTGTAGACAATAGAGTTTTTTATGTGTTTTGGATGGCAACTGTCCCATTTAAGGTATGTTGGACGGTCGATTGGCTTCTGATACAGGGATGTCTCTATTTTATTGTTCTGCAGCTTAATGATGGTGTCCAGAAAGTTAATTTCAGTGCAGGAGTAGTTGATGGTAGGATGAAATTGATTAAACTGTTCATGGAATGTCTTTAGCTGTGGCTCAGACACCGTCCAGATGATTAAAATGTCATCTATGTAGCGGTAGTACGCCAGAGGCCTGATGGGACATGAGGACAAAAAGTCGCTTTCAAGCTTGGCCATGAAAAGATTTGCATACTGTGGGGCCATTTTACTTCCCATTGCTGTGCCAGTCTCCTGTAGATAGATCTTCTTGTCAAACTCAAAGTAATTGTGGGTGAGGATGAATTTTATAAGTATCACCACAGAATTTGCATCAGTCCCTGCATTTTCCAGGAAGAATTTGCAGGCATTTAATCCATCCTGGTGTGGGATATTGGAGTACAGAGATTCCACATCCATGGTGGCCAGGATGGTTCCTTCTGGTAGAGGACCTATTGCTGATAGTTTATTCAATAGGTCAGTTGTGTCCTGAATGAAGCTGGGTGTATCTTTTACCATGGGTTTAAGAATACCCTCTACCCATCCAGATACCTGCTCAGTAACGGTGCCCACACATGAAATAATTGGTCTTCCTGGGTTTCCAGATTTGTGGATTTTGGGAAGCATGTAGAATGTTCCTATTCTTGGACTTTCTGGTATCAGGTCATTGGCTCTTATGGATACGTCGGGCAGACAAGATACCAACTTGTTTAGTTCCTTGTAATAGTCCTGTGTAGGATCCAACTCCAATTTCTTGTAGTAGCGTGTGTCCATAAGTTGTCTGTTTGCTTCCCTCATATAGTCTGATGTGTTCATCATGACTATTGCACCTCCCTTGTCAGCAGGTTTGATGATGATTTCTTTGTTGGTTTTCAGAGACTGTATGGCCTTTCTCTCCTGGGCACTGATGTTGGATGCTTGTGTCCTGTTAGTATCTATGATGGTGTGTGGAGTGGTTGTCCAAGTTGTCAGGTCTAGGCTTTGTTTTGTATCTGTTTGCATAAAGTCCAGAAATGAGGCGCAATCTGTGCAGTTTCTTTTCCTTGTTATGAATTAGATGGGTCCGTAGTTTGTTTTAATATTGTTGTAATTTTTGCTCTGTGTCTTCTGTAAGTGTTTTCCTCAGGGTTTCAAATTGCCCTTGGACTTTACTCTTTATGCTGTAGCAGACATGCAAAAGATGATTCCTTAATCTCTCAGAAGTCCTGTGACACAGGTCCTGGCATAATGGGTATTGTAGGTATGAAGAATTGGGTTTGTAATCCAGAGTCCTTTGGGAATTAGATTCTCCTTTTTGCATTTAGATAGGAGAAAAATGTCGCTGTCCATTTGTGCACGTTTTTTCAGAAGTGGTTTTAGTTCCATAAAGATGTGGTACATTCTGGTATCCTCCATTTTGATACAGGAAAGAAATATATCTTGGTACTGTGTTAGCCAGCAGATAGAGAAATATTTCGAATTGAGAGTCCTCAGTGGTTGATACCTTTTAATGGCTAACTGAAAAGATGGTAACAAATTGCAAGCTTTCGAGACTACATACGTCTCTTCATCAGGCTAAGACTAAAACAAATTCTGAAGAATCGTATATTTATGCACAACATAGTATAGAAAAAAAAAAGGAGGGAAAAAAAACCATGGATAAGCCAGGTGACATGACGCAGAATTACCATGGATGATAAACAGTTACGTCCATAAATATTGGGCCAATTCTTAGATAAGGATTGTTTTATTGTCCTGTGATTAGGGTCTCTGTTGTGGTGACCCCACATGGTCTGATGGGTACGTTCCTTAGTTGATGTAAAAAGACATAAATCCGTGTGACACATTCATTCCTGCAGTTAGTGTCAAAGGTCGTCATCAGTTTACATTCCCAGACTCTCCTATCTTTCTGCGATTTGAAGTTACCTTTTAGTACAAGTAATTTCATGTCCATAATGTTATGATTTGGGAGACAGAAATGTATTGCCACCGGTATATCCATTCTTTTTTCTCTTATTGTATGGCGGTGAGAGTTCATCCTTGTTCTCAGTTTCTGCCCTGTCTCCCCCACAACATGCAACATTTAGTACAACATGCAGCCAAGGAAACCCCAACACCAACCCAGCATGTAAATTATCCAAACATAACAGGAGATGGACTCAGAGTGGAATGTTCCCACTTTTAGTGTGAATTTCACCATTAGCAACTGGACAAAGTTCTGGAGTAAAAGTGTTTTGTCAATAGCAACAATCTGAATAGGTTTTTTCAATCTAATTGTCCCTAATCTGTTATGATCAGGTGGCCTTGGAGCAGCATGAAAAGACCTTCGCTGGAGCAGTGGTAACTTTACTGACCGCAAACCCTGATCCTATCACCGCAACTAGAAGTAGCTGTGGGGTGTGCCTAACCAGACCTAGACACCTCGACACAGCCTAAGGACTAAATATCCCTAAAGATGGAAATAGGAAAACTCTCTTGCCTCAGAGTAGATCCCCAAAGGATAGGTAGCCCCCACAAAATAATGACTGTGAGTAGGAGAGGAAAAGACACACGCAGACAGAAAACAGGGATAAGCAAAGGAGGCCACTTCTACCTAGATAGGAAAGGAAAGTATAGGATACTATGCGGTCAGCATAAAACACTACAAAATATCCACAGCAGAAAAATACAAAAACTCCACCACCTAACTAAAGATGTGGAGAGTATATCTGCGACTCCAGCGAGTCCAACTAGACTGAGAAAAACATCAGGCACAGTCTAGCAGGAACAAAATAGAAACAAGATAAGCACAGAAAATAAACACACAGCAGTGTGTCTAAAAAATGAAGCAGACACTTATCTTAGCTGAATTGGCAGCAAGCAGGAGAGGCCAGTTAGAGGACCAACACTTCCAAAGGAACATTGACTACTGGCAAGGACTAATGAGTCCTGCACAGCTAACTACCCCAGTCAAAATTGCAATTAGCAGAAACACCTGTCCAAGACTGCTGCTCAGGAATAACTGCATTACCATCAACAAACACCGGAGGGAGCCCAAGAGCAGAATTCACAACAGTGCCCCCCCTTGAGGAGGGGTCACCGAACCCTCACCAGAGCCCCCAGGCCGGTCAGGACGAGCAAGATGAAAGGCACGAACCAAATCAGCGTCATGGACATCAGAGGCCGAAACCCAAGAATTATCCTTCTGGCCATAACCCTTCCATTTGACAAGGTACTGAAGCTTCCGCCTCGAAAAATGAGAATCCAAAATCTTCTCAACCACATATTCCAACTCCCCATCGACCAACACAGGGGCCGGAGGATCAACAGAGGGAACAACGGGCTCCACATATTTCCGCAACAAAGATCTATGGAAGACATTATGGATAGCAAAGGAGGCCGGAAGTGCCAGACGAAAAGACACAGGATTAATAATCTCAGAAATCCTATAAGGACTAATAAACCGAGGCTTAAACGTAAGAGAAGAAACCTTCATAGGAACACGACGGGAAAATAACCAAACCAGATCCACAACCCGAATCCGGAAACCAACACAGCGACGTCGGTTAGCAAAACGTTGAGCCTCCTCCTGAGACAACACCAAATTGTCCACCACCTGAGCCCAAATCTGCTGCAACCTGTCAACCACAGAATCCACACCAGGACAGTCAGAAGGCTCAACCTGCCCAGAAGAAAAACGAGGATAAAAACCAAAATTACAAAAAAAAGCGAAACCAAAGTAGCCGAACTAGCCCAATTATTAAGGGCAAACTCGGCCAATGGCAAAAAAGCCACCCAATCATCCTGATCAGCAGACACAAAGCATCTCAAATAAGTCTCCAAAGTCTGATTAGTACGCTCGGTTTGGCCATTTGTCTGAGGATGAAATGCAGAAGAAAAAGACAAATCAATGCCCAGCCTAGCACAAAAGGCCCGCCAAAACCTAGAAACAAACTGGGAACCTCTGTCGGACACAATATTCTCAGGAATACCATGCAAACGGACCACATGCTGAAAAAACAACGGAACCAAATCAGAAGAAGAAGGCAATTTAGGCAAAAGCAACCCACTAGCACAGGAGCAACAAGGCTTGGCCCGCGCACAAGTCCCACAGGACTGCACAAAAGACCGCACATAACGCGATAAAGAAGGCCACCAAAATGACCTACCAACCAAGTCTCTGGTACCAAAAATGCCAGGATGACCAGCCAACACAGAACAGTGAACCTCAGAAATCACTCTACTAGTCCATCTGTCAGGAACAAACAGCTTCCCCACAGGACAACGATCAGGTTTGTCAGCCTGAAATTTCTGAAGAACCCGTCGTAAATCAGGAGAAACGGCAGAAAGGACCACCCCTTCCTTCAAAATACCGACTGGTTCCAAGACCTCAGGAGAATCAGGCAAAAAACTCCTAGAGAGGGCATCAGCCTAAATATTCTTAGAACCCGGAAGGTACGAGACCACAAAATCAAAACGAGAAAAAAACAAGGACCATTGAGCCTGTCTAGGATTCAACCGTTTGGCAGACTCGAGGTAAATCAGATTCTTATGATCGGTCAAGACCACAATACGGTGCTTAGCTCCCTCAAGCCAATGTCGCCACTCCTCAAACGCCCACTTCATAGCCAACAACTCCCGATTGCCGACATCATAATTGCGTTCAGCAGGCAAAAACTTACGGGAAAAGAAGGCACATGGTTTCATTAAGGAACCAACAGGATCTCTCTGAGACAAAACAACCCCTGCCCCAATCTCAGAAGCGTCAACCTCAACCTGAAACGGAAGAGAAACATCCGGTTGACGCAACACAGAAGCAGAAGTAAAACGATCCTTAAGTTCCTGAAAGGCAGAGACAGCCACAAGGGACCAATTCGCCACATCAGCGCCCTTCTTCGTCAAATCAGTCAAGGGTTTAACCACGCTGGAAAAATTAGCAATGAAACGGCGATAAAAATTAGCAAAACCCAAAAATTTCTGAAGGCTCTTCACGGATGTCGGATGAATCCAATCATGAATGGCCTGAACCTTAACCGGATCCATCTCTATAGACGAGGGAGAAAAAATAAAGCCCAAAAAGGAAACCTTCTGCACCCCAAAAAGACACTTAGACCCTTTCACAAACAATGCATTGTCACGAAGGATCTGAAATACCATCCTGACCTGCTGCACATGAGACTCCCAATCATCGGAAAAAATCAAAATATCGTCCAAATATACAATCAGGAATTTATCAAGATAATCCCGGAAGATATCATGCATGAAGGACTGAAAAACAGATGGAGCATTAGAGAGTCCGAATGGCATCACAAGGTATTCAAAATGGCCCTCGGGCGTGTTAAATGCAGTTTTCCATTCATCACCCTGCTTAATACGAACAAGATTATAAGCCCCCCGAAGGTCAATCTTAGTAAACCAACTAGCTCCCTTAATCCTAGCAAACAAATCGGAAAGCAAAGGTAAAGGATATTGAAACTTGACCGTGATCTTATTCAATAGGCGATAATCAATACAGGGTCTTAAGGAACCATCTTTTTTTGCAACAAAGAAGAACCCCGCTCCCAACAGTGAAGAAGATGGCCGAATATGCCCTTTCTCCAAAGACTCCTTAATATAGCTCTGCATGGCGGTATATTCAGGTACAGACAGGTTGAAAAGTCGACCCTTAGGAAACTTACAGCCTGGAATCAAGTCAATAGCACAATCGCAGTCACTGTGTGGTGGAAGGAAACTGGACTTGGGCTCATCGAATACATCCTGAAAATCAGACAAAAACTCCGGAATTTCAGAAGAGGGAGAAGGGGCGATAGACATCAGAGGAACATCATTATGAACCCCCTGACAACCCCAACTAGTCACAGACATGGACTTCCAATCAAAAACAGGATTATGTACTTGCAACCATGGAAAACCCAGCACAATAGCATCATGCAAATTATGCAACACCAGAAATCGACAATCTTCCTGATGGGCTGGCGCCATGCGCATGGTCACCTGTGTCCAAAACTGGGGCTTATTTTTAGCCAAGGGTGTAGCATCAATGCCCCTTAAAGGAATAGGGTTCTGCAAAGGCTGCAAGGGAAAACCACAACGCCTGGCAAAGTCCATTAAGTTCAAGGCTACGCCTGAATCCACAAACGCCATGACAGAAAATGATGACAATGAACAGATCAAGGACACAGATAACAGAAATTTAGGTTGTACAGTACTGATGGTAAATGAACTGGCGATCCTCTTGGTCCGCTTAGGGCAGACAGTAATGACATGGGAAGCGTCACCACAATAATAACACAACCTATTCTGATGTCTAAAACCTTGTCGTTCCGTTCTAGACAGAATCCTATCACATTGCATTGGCTCAGGAATTTGCTCTGAGGATAACGCCATAGCGCACACAGTTCTGCGCTCCCGCAAGCGCCGATCAATCTGAATGGCCAGAGACATAGAATCACTCAGATTGGAGGGTGTGGGAAACCCCACCATAACATCTTTAACGGATTCAGAAAGACTCTTTCAGAAAATTGTCGCCAAAGCATCATTATTCCATTTAGTCAATACAGACCATTTTCTGAATTTCTGACAATACAATTCTGCCGCCTCTTGACCCTGAGACAGGGCCAACAAGGTCTTCTCAGCTTGATCCACCGAATTAGGTTCATCATACAGTAATCCTAACGCCTGAAAGAAGGAGTCTACATTAAGCAAAGCAGGATCCCCAGATTCCAGGGAAAATGCCCAATCCTGTGGATCACCACGCAGCAGGGAAATGATGATTTTAACTTGTTGAATGGAATCACCGGAGGATCAAGGTTTCAATGCAAAAAACAGTTTACAGTTGTTTTTAAAACTCAAAAATTTGGACCTGTCACCAAAAAACAAATCAGGAGTAGGTATTTTCGGTTCTAAAGCAGGAGTCTGAACAATGCAATCAGAAATACCCTGTACTCTAGCAGCAAGCTGGTCTATACGAGAAACTAATTCCTGAACATTCATGCTAGCACAAGGCTCTTCAGCCACCCACAGATAAAGAGGGAGGAGAAGACAAAACAGACTGGAGAAAAAAAAATGGCTCAAGATCTTTCCTCCCTTCTTCTGAGATGCAATTAACTCATTGTTGGCCAGTAGTACTGTTATGATCAGGTGGCCTTGGAGCAGCATGAAAAGACCTTCACTGGAGCAGTGGTAACTGTACTGACCGCAAACCCTGATCCTATCACCGCAACTAGAAGTAGCCGTGGGGTGTGCCTAACCAGACCTAGACACCTCGACACAGCCTAAGGACTAAATATCCCTAAAGATGGAAATAGGAAAACTCTCTTGCCTCAGAGTAGATCCCCAAAGGATAGGTAGCCCCCCACAAATAATGACTGTGAGTAGGAGAGGAAAAGACACACGCAGACAGAAAACAGGGATAAGCAAAGGAGGCCACTTTTACCTAGATAGGAAAGGAAAGTACAGGATACTATGCGGTCAGCATAAAACACTACAAAATATCCACAGCAGAAAAATACAAAAACTCCACCACCTAACTAAAGATGTGGAGACTATATCTGCGACTCAGGCGAGTCCAACTAGACTGAGAAAAACATCAGGCACGGTCTAGCAGGAACAAAATAGAAACAAGATAAGCACAGAAAATAAACACATAGCAGTGTGTCTAAAAAATGAAGCAAACACTTATCTTAGCTGAATTGGCAGCAAGCAGGAGAGGCCAGGCAGAGGACCAACACTTCCAAAGGAACATTGACTACTGGCAAGGACTAATGAGTCCTGCACAGCTAAATACCCCAGTCAAAATTGCAATTAGCAGAAACACCTGTCCAAGACTGCTGCTCAGGAATAACTGCATTACCATCAACAAACACCGGGGGGAGCCCAAGAGCAGAATTCACAACATAATCCTAACTTAAGAACCAGTCCAGAATCAATAAAGTTCACTGCAAGCGCACAGTCAATGAAACCAACTGCAGATAACCACAGGTTTTGAAAACATAGTTCCACTTTCAACATCACTTTATCTGAGGAGTAAAAAAGAGTACCTGGAAATCTGGGTGACCTCCTCGAATATCACCCAGACTTAGGCGTTTCCAGACAGCTTGTTTGCTTGATGGCGAATCGAGCAGTCCTTGAGATAATGTCCAGCACGACCACAGTAGAAGCAGAGTCCCAGATCATGCCGACGTCTCATTTCGAGTGCTCGAGAGCTGGTCAGTTCCAACCTCCATTGGTACCGTCTCAGATAAGGAAGCCGACTCAGGAAGAATGGCTGAAACCCTTGTTGCTCATCTCTTCTCTCCCGAATTCTACGATCCATGCAAATGGCTTAAGTCATGGCATCCCCCAAAGAACAGAGTGGTTAATGCAAAGCCAGCATCCATACAGTCATGGCGACACTGACACCTGAGAGCAACATCGTTCAATAGAACCTTAGATGACAATTGCCGAAACTCTGAACTCTAGTCTTTAGTGGTGCGGCCCCTCTGCGTCAGGTTCATGATCTTAGCCTCTGCAAACTGTACCCTATCAGGTTTGTCATAAATCATCCCTAAAGCTTCAAAAAAGGCATCAACAGAAGAGTGTTTTGGGGCTAGTGGGGACAAAGAGAATGCCCAAGTCTGTGGACCCCCATGCAGTATCTACAGGGCTGCCACTAGGAATTTTGAGGCCTAATACTGGCAAAATTTTTGGGGCCCTCTTGAGACTCCTCCGAGGCTCAACCCCAGCCCCATTTCCACCCCTCGAACCTTCCACAGTCCCACTGCCCACTCATAGAAAAAGTCCACATCTGTACCACGTCCTCACGAATCACATATTAACAGTTCCCATCACCAGATCACATATATAGCCAGCAGCTTTTGTTTTGGCCAAAAGATTTTTTAAGCAATCGCCATCACAACAAGGTAGACTGTTTTGGCCTGGCCCTACTCTACTCTAACCTATTAAACTTTTGTTAAAATATGCAATACAATTTAGGTATATTTTTAGTTATTTTTAAATATTTAAAATGACCAATAATATCACATGCAAGGGACAAACACCACCACACCATGGCCGGACAACATATTACCACCACATGGTGTACAGGTAATACATTGATCACCAGTATTGTACACAGAACCTCTGTATATAGTATACAGTGTATAGTGTCAGTATACAGGTAACACACTGACTCACCAGTCAGGTGAAGAACTTCATCTTCACTTTATATCTTCATCCAGCACAGACTGCCATCACTTCTTCCAGCCAGGGCTCGTCTCTCCAGGAAATAACACAGTTATCTAGAGCACCACTTGCAGAACACATTACTTAATTTTATCCCAACGTCTACACTACACCAGATGAAGAAAAAGAGGCAACGTAGTGTCGCTCTGCACAGTAACAGGATCGCCCCCCCCAAAAAAAAAAATACACCACTGCAGTAATAATATCCCTTAATTAGCCCCTTTGATAATAATATCCCTCATCCTAGCCCCATGTGTCTCATTCCTGGCTCCAGCCATATGTTCTCCCATCCTGCCATTATGAGTATCCATTCTGCTCCCATGTCATGTTCCATCCTGCCCCATCTGTCCCATGATCCTCCCTCATATCTCCCATGATCCTGCCCCATGATCCTTCCCCATCTGTCTCCAACATATCCATCCTGCCCAATGATCCTGCACCATGTGTCTCCATCCTGCCCCATGTCCCCTTCCTGCCCCATGATCCTGCACCATGTTTTCCATCCTGCCTCATCTGTCTCCATCCTGCCCCCTATTCCTGCCCCATCTGTCTCCATCCTGTTTAGGTTTACAAGTCCAAGCAACACTTTCCTGGAGTGCATCTTTCGATGGTACCCCGACATGAGAAGTTGTGTAACCTGGAAAGCCTTACACAACTTCCTCATCACTTTGGACATTTAGGCTATGTGCACACGTACAGGTTTTTTCGCGCTAAAAACGCTATAAAAACTAATTAAAAACGCATACATTATGCATTCTATCATTTAGAATGCATTCTGCATGTTTTGTGCACATGGATGCGTTTTTTTTCCGCAAAAAAACGCATCGCGGTAAAAAAATGAGCATGTTCATTATTTTTGCGGATTTTCTCCATTTTTCCTGCAAGTCTATGCATTTGGGAAAAACGCACCAAAAACGCACCAAAAACGCATCAAAACGCGTCAAAATCGCGGTAAAATCGCGGTAAAAACGCATGCAGATTTCTGGCAGAAATGTCTGGTTTTTGTCAGGAAAATTTCTGCAAGAAATCCTGACGTGTGCACATACCCTAATGGTGTGCCTTGGTCCATCAGGATCTCTATTGGCAGACCCGTCCTAAAAAAAAATACGGACCAACTCTCGGGCTATGCTCCTGGCAGAGGAGTTTCTAAGGGTACCGCCTTCGGGTACAATGTTGCATAGTCCAGCACCACTAAAATGTATTGGTGCACTCTGGCGCACTTAACCAGGGGCCCCACAAGGTCCATGGCAATCCTGTCAAATAGGACCTCTATAATGAGCAATGGCACTAGGGGACTTCGGAAATGGGACACAGGAGCTGTAAGCTGAAAAGTAGGGCAGGACTGTCAGTAGCTTACTAACAATCTCACTGTGACACCCAGTTCAGTAGAACCTCCTAAAGACCCGCTCTTGTGTTTTTTCTACTCCCAGATGTCCACCCAAGATATGGGAATGAGCCAAGTCTAATAACTTATGCCTATGGGGACCCAATACTAACAACTCCTCTCTTAGCTTAGCTTTTTACACATGTACAGAATTTTTCAAAAGTTTGGACACACTTGTTCATGCAAGGTTTATCCTTATTCTTATTGGAATGTGCACATTGTAAATTCAGACTAAAGCCCACAAAACCATGAACCAAACACTTATGGAAGCAAGGTGTAAAGAAACCCTCACAAGACAAACCAGAATATGCATTACAACTTAGATTTATCATAGCACTCTCTTTTTGTTCTTGTGACATCTTTATATCCATGGCATTCTCTCAAGCAGCTTCATCAACTAAACATCTCTAATGGTTTCCAACAGTCACAAAGGACTTCCCACAGGTTCAGAGCATGTATTGGCTGCTTTGCCTTCACTATGCTGTCCAACTCATCCCAAATCATCTCAATTGGATTGGGGTTAACGTTAAAATTGAGGAGGCCAGGTAATCTGATGTAGCACTCCATCTTTCTCCTTCTTGGTCACATAGCCCTTAGATATCCTGTGTTTTGGGCCATGATCATTTTTCAACACCATAAATGGTCCTAATGAAATAAAACAAGATGGGTTGACATTATATTGTATAATGTTGTGGTAGTCGTGCTGGGTAAGTGTGCTGTCATGACACAGGATGGGGTGGTTCTTGCTCCGTCCTGGTCAGGTCAGGCTTAAGATAGTTCACCTCTCTTTGGCTCTGGGGCGGCTCTTTTATGCTTGTAGTTCCTGGGTCCAGTGTCGGTGATACTTTCGTTTACTCGGCTAGGGATTGCTGACAAAGGTTACTCATCTGTAATCATTGTGCCTCTGTGCATTTGAGCTTTTCTATGTATGACCCTGCTTGTCCCCTGTCTTCGGCCTCTGTGTTCTGCTCTGTACTGCCCTGTCCTTCCTGGTTCTCTGACCCTTTGCCTTGTCTCTGTTCACTCGCTGTCTCATCCCTAGGTACCCCGCTCTTGTTTGGCTTTGACCCTTGGCTCTCCATTTGTCTATGTTTACATTTTGAGCCCTGTATTTTGCACTCTCAGCTGCTTCCCCGTCCTCACGTGCGGTAGCTCTGCCCCCTGCAATCACGTGACTGTTTAGTGTCATGTCCTGTGCACACTGTGTGCTTTAGCTCTCACACGCCCTGCGCTTGGTTCCGGGCCCCCTGAAAGTGCCCCCTAGGCTCCTCAGGTGACACACACTATGTTTTATTACATGTGCCTTGAATTTGTAATAAATCACCAACAGTGTCAATTGCAAAGCTCCCCCATAACATAACTCCTTCCCTTCATGCTTCATAATAGTCAGCGCAATTGTAGAAGTCACTTTTCTGTATCTCACAAAGACATGGCGGGTTAATGCAACAAATCTGGTATGTTGACTTTTTAGACCACAGTATAGGTTTCCTCTTATCTGATGTCCAGTCTTTTGGTTGCTTGTTCTAAACAAGCCTCTTTTCATTTCTGGTCTTCGGTAGTGGCTTTTCTTGCAGTAATTTAATGAAAAAGGCCTGCAAGTTGATGTTTAGATGTGTCTGCTGCTTGATGTCTTTGCATCATTTGAGGGCTATTATCTGAGATGCTGTCATTTTACTGAGGCTGGTAATTTTGACTAATGATACTTTACAGCAGTGGTAATTCTTGGTCTTTCTCTCCAGAGGTAGTTCATATATATGCCAGGTTTGTCATAGAAGTTCATACTTTTCATGACTACACTTGAAGATACCTTCAAGGTTCTAGCAATTGGATCAACATCTTAGGTTATAGGTTGAACTTGATGAACTTAAGTTCACTTTCTGCCTTAGAAGCTATGAAATTATTTTAGGATTTCACAAATAGCCTAGATAAGCTGAAATTCATTTTTTTTATGAATCAGTTAGTTTGAATCCAACAAAATAATGGCCAGCTTGCTTTCATTTTGCTGGATTTATTTTAGGGACTAAAAGGTGTGAAAAATGTAATACACTTTAGACATGTGCAAATTAATTTGAATGGAATTTAATTCTATTCGATCTCTGCAAAAATCTGCATACTGCAGAATGCAGACTAGTTTGCATTTTCCTCTCTATGAGATCAGGAAAATGGTGACCAGCTGCCATCTCACTGAGTCCAGTAAAAAGGTTAAAAAAAACAGTAAAAATGTACTCACCTCCAGCAAGCCCTGCTAATGGACAGCTCCGCGCCTCATTGCAATGCATCTACAGTCCAGTGTTCACTCTATATTGGGCTTACAACCACAGGCAGTTCCTGAAGTTCAATGCACATGCCCTGGTGCCTACTTATTACCAGAAGCCTCAGCCTATAATAAACACTTGGCCACAACAAACAGCCTCAAACTTGACGTCACTGCGCATGTGTAGTTAACTCTGAGGTTGGTTCATGGCCTGAAGCCTCAGCTTAGAGTGAACACCGGGCTGGAGATACAACGCAAGGACTTGCAGATGCCTGGACAGTGGGCGGGGAGCAGTGGGAATGGGCAGACAGGTGAGTGGTGAATGGTGTATGAGTATTTTTTTCATTTTTTTACCTCTAACTATTGTTATGCTATAGTATCTAGAGACATCCCAGAGCATAATAAAGGGAATTTAAATAATCAAATTTCACATTAAAATCAGTGTGAATATTCAAATTAGAATTTTGTCAGATCTGCTCATGTCTAATATTCACCAGTACCTTGTCCTCAGCTGTCCCACCACACAGAACCCACTGACTCCAGTTACTCTTCAGGGTATTTTGGCACCCTGGTGCTTACTCTTTTCACAACATTGATTAGGTGGCATGATGTTGTGAGTCTTAGAGATCGGAAGAGTGATGAGAGCTGGAAGGAGTACAAGACAGAACAGGTGAGGGCCAGGGAGTGATGAGTATTATTTCCATTTATTTCTTATCCCTTTTCATTTATCATAGTGCACAAACATATGTCTATTCATGGCAAATAGCTAAAAAAAATGTGTGGAACAAAGGACAAGCTATTTGATTTCAGGTCCACATCTCTTTGAGATGGTTCCCAATATCAAAAAAATTCTAATGAAGAACATGAATATATACAAATAATTCTCAAATTACTAAATATATCTTTATGAAATTGCTTTGAGGCATCAGTTATTTGTAGAACAGCTTTTGATTTTCCCTTACATCTTATCTGGCCTTTGTGGCATACTTAAAGGGTTCCGTCTCAGCAGCCTTTATTTGGTTGTTTAAACAAGCTTCTAAGGTCTCTGCTGGTAATTCAGATGCATTTATTCTAAGAGGGAAAGACTCATGTAAGGAGGGAATTGTTTCTTGGATGACACAGAAAGAAAAGACAGATTGTTTCTTGTTTTCTGTCCGGGTACACATTACAAACTGGCACCAGTGCCATCACTGCGAAATTATAAACACTGTCTGGAGAAAACAAGCCATCCTCATAAGCATGAAAGGAACATTACAAATATTTTAGCTCCTTAGTCACAGCATATGAAATAGTAATGGTTCCCGAATGATTCATGAAAGAATCCTTAGAAAATAAATAGGAAGAAATATAAATAAATATAAACATTTAATAAAAATACATATAAACGGTTATTGCTTATTATAGAAAATCCATCTTTAAAGTGGACTTGTCACCACTCCTGACATGTTTGTTTTTATGAATAATTGTATTTCATATGAAATAACAATTCCTGGACATCTTTTCTTACAACTCTTCTTTATGACATTCTTTTATGATTATTACTAGAAATATATTAATAAATTGATGACTGGATGTTACTTGTTGTGGGTGTGTCCCTACACAGTTTCATGCTGTCGAATCAGTGTCAGATTTCATAGAAACAGATAACTTTGACAAGGGAAAAATAATGGCAATTATTGCCATAAATATGCAGCAGATTTGCTATTTATTAAGTATGTATATGTAGGGGTCTTACTCTGATGCGATGGGAGGAAACCAGGAGGCTTGTTCCTTTAAAAGTTCATGGGTTTATTGCTTCATAAACCCAGAAGCAAAAACAGAAAACAAACAGCCTTTAGATCAGGCAAACAAAAATACAAATGTCCATAGCAGGGCTCTGCTCCGCCAGGCCTGTGGCCACACAGGCTGGGGTAGTGTCCAGTATTCAGGCTCGGTCTGGAGCCAAGCATGCAGGAGGCCTTCTCCCTCCCAACATACAGACCATGTGCCAGACAACAGCTTCCATTATATAGGCTGTTAACCACACCCAGAGGTAAGGTATGTGGGTAGCTAGACCTGCCCATCTCTCACAGCTACCCGCAACATGGTCCCAGATGCAACAAACAGACCTTTTTGTTGCTTTCATGCACTAGAGAACATATTCCAGGTTATATCACAGAGACAAGCCATCTCTGCGACACATACCTCCCATCGACTACGCGACCATTAGCCACACTACAGCGTATTTACTAGCAAAGCTGACAAATCCTCTTTAAAATAGCATGTTTAAAAATGTATCTGAGCCAAGGATCTTAGGTGGCGATATGTATCTTTAAGGTCAATCTGGGTTATATCTTTGTGAACTGTAAATATTTAATCAAAACTTCAGAGATGACCTCTAAATCACTAGAAAACCAGTGGTTCAATTATAATCAATAGCCACAGTAAAAATGGGTCATCTAGAACTTGATACTACATCACTTGTCATGACTTTTTTGTCGGGTGTCCCAGGACCAAGGACTTCTTTGCTGTCCCTAAAGCTAGGGGCACCCTAGTCCACCCTGATCCCCTGATTATTTTTGATGGTGAAGACAACGGAGCCATGTACCTTGCCTTAGTTCCTGAATCTGTTCCCTTCCCCCACCCAGGGATGAGGGGAGTAGTAGTGTACAATAATACACCAACCAGACTAACAAGGTAATACAAACGGGGGTAACAGAAAATACAAACATACGAATATACTCACACATACAACAGAGGCATGCACCAGGGAGTGAAGGATGGGGTTAAACTAAAGTATGAGAAGAAAGGGAATTATCACACACCCAAAACCTAGCAACAGTCGCAGATAAATCCACCAAACACCTTCTCCAATAACAACCACCAGCAACCTTCAGTTATGCAGCAAAAGCTAGCTCTGACAATGAGTGCTAGCCAGGGCCCAGATTATATAGGATATGGGAGTGGCTAATAGTGCACAGCTGAGCTTTAAGCAGGAAAGCATCAAGGAGCTCTCAGCTGAACAGATTAACCCCTGCACTGATAAAAGAAACTTTCATCATTTAATATGAAGGTGAAGTGCTTCTAAACAGTGCAGTAGCAGGAGAAATCAAACGATGCAGTCTTCTGTCTCCTCTCTGTCGTGATAAACCCATGGCATCACTAGTCATTAGGTAGTGCTAGAAATGTTTTTGCTAATCATACAGACTATAACAAATAACCAGACTTCATATCTCAGTACATTACTAGCCTGAAGTATATTGAGAAAAAAGGTGCACTACCTAACAGAAAATACACTTAAAGAAACAGTCATTTTTTCTATCAATAGAAAAGATTTCACAATAAAAAAACTGCATATATTATGAAATAGATCTGTTAGACCTGATGAGTCTGGTGTACTTACTTTGAAAAATCTATGTCAAATTAATTGAATACTTATAATATTAAGATGAGCATTTTCTAAGAATAGCTAGAGAAACACATATCTCATAAGTCCAGGTCTATTCAATTTCCACACATAGCCTGACTGACAACTGCAGCTTGTATTACGCAGTGTTAGATAACGGTAGCAGCAGTGAGGAGGGACACTAACAATTGTCAGTCGAGCTAGGAGGCAAGAGACTAAAGTTTGAAATATGAATTTATAGCCATTCTTACAAACTGTATTACAAACATTATGCTGATAGTTGTTATGGCAGTGAATTGCAAGCCCCCTTAGTGTCGCTCTGCTCACCTTATGTCTGGCCGTCCAACTGAGTCTGCTGCATGCAGCACTGCTGCACCTGTGTGGTGTTTCCATCTGACCTAAGGAGAGCGTGGACGCTATTTGCAGGAATTTAGGTTCCCAGCCAAACCTGTGTAAGTAGGCTCTTTTTTTGGCAGTGTCAGCCACCAGTCCTGGCACGATTGTTTGTTCCTGCTCCGTTAGTCAACTTATATACTTGTCTTCTTACTTTGTTTTTCGTTAATTACCCTAGTTTCCCATCCTGTCTGACTTGTTTGCTCCTAAACTCTGCTATTCTCACTGACCCTGTGCTGCCTGCGCAACCTTGGACCCTCTGACCTCGTTTTGTCTTTGCTCTTCTGTACCGGGCACCCATTTCTCTGACCCTAAGATCAGTAGCTGCAGACCCGGGGACTGCCCTAAAGTGGTACTTGTGGCCCAACCTATCCTCACCATCAATGGCTCTAGTGAAAACCAGATAGTCGCTTAGTCATGCTCTTCCAGGGTAAGTCTGGCCTGTCATGCAATGGGTCCTCTCCCACCAGCATAACACATTCAATGTGTATCAGCCTTACATTAGTATTGGGAAGTCAGGTATCATAATTGCTTTAACCCCTTTCCCACATCGGGCATAATAATACGCTGATGTCAGACACCCTCCCTTTGATCTAGGCTCCGGTGGTGAACTCGCATCTTTCTGGCACATGTCAGCTGTTTTGAACAGCTGACATGTGCCACTAACAGCTGCGGGAGGAATTGCGATCCTCCCGCTGCTATTAACCCGTTAAATGCCGCTATCAAACTCTGACAGCAGCATTTAACACGAGCTTCTGGCAAGCGGGCTGGGAATCCCTTCTATCTGCGCTCGTGTAACACGACGGCGGGTCGCTAATGGGTTAGCATGACAACCAGAGGTGTACAACAGATATCAATGGTTGTCACTGCCATACTGCTATGAGTGCTTCCTGGTGGTCGGCGATCATAGCAGGTCAGCAATTCTGCTACAGAGTCGATTTGATCATCGCCTGGATGTAGCAGAGGCAATCGGGTTATGGCATGGCATCTACTAGTCTCCAATGGAGACTATTGAATCATGCCAAAAGTAAAAAAAAATGCTTTTAAAAATATAAAAAAAATCTAAAAGTTCAAATCACCCTCCTTTTGCCCCAATAAAAATAAAACAATATAAAAAATTATCAAACATACACATATTTGGCATAGCAGAGTTCAGAATTGCCCGTTCTATCAATCTTAAAAAAAATATTTAACCCGATCTCTAAACTTATAATTTATAAACAGGTACTGTTGGATAGTGTTCGTCAATAAAAGCAATTTTGCATTCACTGCTTCTTAAAATTTTCAGCCATTCATGAGATATTAACATTTTTTTTACCTTTGTTCACAGCCTGTTGCCTTGGTTACCGACCATTTCTTTTAGACGGCTTGTAAGCATTGTTTTGAAGCTGGTCAGAATAGCTGGAGCATGCTTTTACCTCCTGACCCAACCAGCTTTAGGGCAGGGCTTACAAGCTACACAGCAGCGGTAGCAATGAGCTATAAATAAAAGAATAATGTTAATATCATATTAAGAACAATTGAAAATGTTATAAGCAGTAAATTGCAAAAGGGCACATTTTTACTAGTACTATAATACAAAATTCATCTATGAGAATGAAATAACCCTCTAAATCTTTATTTATTGAGGGGCATTTCTAATATTTATGTCTGTAGGAAAATTGATATACAAAATTATTTGCACCTTTTTTTATAATATGTGTGACTATTTAATAGAAATAAGAACTTGTAGTTTTTTTGTAGCATTATTAAGGTTACAGAGCAGTGATGGATATATTACTTCTTATTTACCCTGTATGTTATATAAGAGCAAGATATGTTTATTTTTAAATATGACTAGTTGTATTCATAGCAGAAACTTTTGTCTAACTTTAGCATTACCTTACCTACCTTGCCTGACTCTGATTTTGACTCTTGTCTCTCCGACCCCTGCTGTTGAAATAGAAGTTGATAGAAGTCTGTCTGCTTTGCTGACTCCATTCCTCTTTTACAATGACTGAACATTTTGCTTTGTAATTCTACACCTTGCCTGTATGTTTTGCTTCCCTGGTCTGTCTTGTAAATTCGGCTTCTGTTTTAGTCATGTTTATCATATTATCTTTCACTCGCTTTCGTCTTAGGATGTTTTTTTGTCATATGCATCTCCTGGGATTTGAACTGTAGACTTCTTGGTTGTCTGGTTTTGGTGTTTGTTTATTGTAAGTAATGTGACTATGTTTTAGAGTTTGACTTGGATGAGAATCGAGGAGAAGCACAATTTCAAAATTCAACAATAAATTTTGATCTACTAGAATAATAAAAAATAAAGAACACTTAAACCAATGCAAATGAATCTTGGGTGTTGGAATCTTAGATTTCTATGGAGGAGTTATGCTTTATTTTCTAGAAAATTCTATTTCATTTTATCAGAATGTTAGCTTACTACTAGTGTTGAGCATTCCGATACCGCAAGTATCGGGTATCGGCCGATATTTGCGGTATCGGAATTCCGACACTGAGTTCCGATATTTTTGTGATATCGGGAATCGGTATCGGGATTAAGATTCATGTTTAAAATAAAGAATAAAATAAAAAATATTGATATACTTACCCTCGGACGCGCCCTGGTTGTCACCGCTGCAACCGCCATGCTTCCCTTCCTAAGAATGAGCGCGTTAATGACTTTCGATGACGTCGCGGCTTGTGATTGGTCGCGGTAGCGTCATGTGACCGCTCACACGACCAATCACAAGCCGCGACGTCATCGAATGTCATTAACGCGCTCATTCCTAAGAATGAGAATTTCCTCTCCTTCAGACCCTGGGAACCATAGAGGATACCTTCCGATATTTGTGTCCCATTGACTTGTATTGGTATCGGATATCGGTATCGGCAATATCCGATATTTTTCGGATATCGGCCGATACCATCCGATACCGATACTTTCAAATATCGGACGGTATCGCTCAACACTACTTACTACAGTAAAATACAGAATCTTTGCCTGTTGTTCTTCTGAAAAAAATTCAGTGCAGCAAACATATTGGTTTGTCTGCATACATCAATTTCTCAAGTATTTTTATTGGGTTCAATTAAAATATTTACAATACAACATTAAAACTTTATCTTTCATTTAATTTCTCATGTTTTTTAGATGTAGACTAAGTTTTGTATGGGACATTGTCAATTGTGTTTCCAGGAATATTGATTTATAACTTTTTCTTGGAAGAGGAACCAGTTTTCAATATATTACTCGCCGGAGGAATTGTCATGGTTTCACCCCTCAGTGTGTCTGGGATGCTGTTACTGACAGCTCAGCGGTCTAATCTGACACAGGGGCATGCTGAAGCTGTCAGTGTGTTGATTGACAGCTCAACTATCCAATCTGAGTCCAGGAGGTGTCGGCTGTCCCCAAGTGTTCATTATCCAAGGTGATTGCCATGCTAATTAAAGGAGCTGTATCTCCCAGACCTTGGCCAGACATACATTCAGTTAGTGAGGTCTGTGCTCCCTGTGCCTTGAGTTTTGTATGCTTGATCTTTTGTTGCCTTACCTTGGACCTTGTTTAACCCCTTCTGCTCTGATCCGTTATCCTGCTGATATTCTGACCTTGGAATCCTACCTGACCACGCTTTTGTCTCTGTCTTATGTTTATAACGTACCCTCCTGGCTTCTAACTTTGGACTCCTTGACTATTCTGACTCATGGCTTGGCCATGAGAAATGACTATCATCACAGAAATTAAGTCCTTTATTTTTTCCATCACCCTTGATGACACAATGAGAGAGGGGATCCGCCCTTCAAGAACAGGTAACCTTCAAGATAAAAAGAGCGGCACCTCTCTCCGCATCAGTTAGTTTCCTGTCCTTGACAGGGAATCCTCAAGATAAAGATCTTAAGAAAAAAGAAGAGGATGCAAGGGCCTGGGACGGGTGGTATGCAGCTGAGCTGCTGCATCCATCACCAGGTATCGGTAGTCATCTCGGAGGCCATGTTTCGCCATGCCATCCCTGAGCGAAGCATGGCCACAGCCCATGAGGCAATGCCCGGGGGAAGAAATATACAGATTGAATATGGTGGCCATGCAGCCCTGCAGACACATAGGTGCCCGGGTGAAACAAGCTCCTCGGAGGTCACGTATGCGTGCCCTCCCTGTTGAGCGTGATGGCCATACAACCCGTGGGACACATCAGTACCGGGTTGTGTCCTGTGGAATTTGGTGGCCACTCAGCAAGTAAGGCAATGCTGGGTGTGAAGAAAGCCATGTCTCGCCGTGCCCTCCCTAGTGCATACTATGGCTACGCAGCCCGCAACACAGGATGCTGGTGCTCTCCCTGAGTGAATGCAGCCCAAAGAGTGGTGATGTAAGCAGAGTCGCGCCCTGGGGTACCCTCCCTGATGTACATGGAACTCCTGGAGAGGATCACTGTGGGCATCATGGCAATGGAAGCAGTAAGGAATGGTGAAGCAGCTGCATGTCATTGCAGCCAGTGGTCGGGAGCGTATACCGGAAGTGACCCCAGTGCACACTGGAAGTGGAATGCCAGGAGCACGCGGTTTCAAAAACAGCAGCATGGCTGCATGGGGCTCAGCGCAGGTACCGGGGGCACGTGGGGCAGAGCTGCGGGGAATCAAGCAGCAGGAGCCATCCGGGAGGAGAGCGCATGTGCACGCACCCAATAAACAGCAAGCAGAAGGGGGAACAGGTGATTCAAATAAAAAAAAGACCGAATACACTGAAAAAAAAAATGAGCAGGTGTATGCAAAAAAGGGGTGGCTTCCTAATGTGTCCTGAAAGTATTTAAAGGAGCAGCAGATATGCAGTCGGTGGCAGCCATAGAAGCCTTGTTGCCTGATCACCTGCAGCCTAACCAGCAGCAGGATCAGCAGTAGC
Source organism: Ranitomeya imitator (assembly GCF_032444005.1). NCBI lineage: Eukaryota > Metazoa > Chordata > Amphibia > Anura > Dendrobatidae > Ranitomeya > Ranitomeya imitator. The sequence continues at coordinate 229,977,257 of NC_091285.1, read as the reverse complement.
CAAAGACATGGTCACGCTCACAGGAGATGAAACAGCCACACCGCAGCAGCAGTGGGGGCTGCTTGGGCAGCACATGGGGGGATACCTGTGATTCCAGGAAGGAGGGGTCCATAGTCTCGGAAGGAGACATTAAGAAAACCAGGCAACCTCCGGATCCGGTACCCGTTTGAAGCGCCCGAGTGGTGAGTGAGCTACGAGAAAGTACAGCACACTAATGTCTGTTTTCTCTCTCTCCTGTCTCCTACCCTCTCCGTGTTTCTCTCTATACATTGGTGGGGTGGAGTATAATGGTCCCTAGGAAGAGTAAATATAAACTTAAAAATAAAAAGTGTCCCCTATGCAGCTGATTGTTAGAGACCTCTTGGAATAAGAGGTTATGTCAGGACTGTGTTGATAGGACAGTTGTGGAAGAGACTTCCACCTTTTCTGAAAGTTTAAGAGCTCTGATACAGTCAGAAGTCTGTAGGTCCGTTAAACCTTTACAAGCCACAACAGATACAGTAAGAAAAGATTTAGGACCAGTCCCTCGGTGGTATCACAAGAAGAGTCCACAGGTTTGGAGTTGGATGACTCAGCCCAGTCAAGATACTCTGACAGCAGTTCAGAAGAAGACGTTACGTTCCTGGTGGAGGATACGGACAGACTAATAAGAGCGGTCCGGTCTACTATGGGACTGGTAGAGGAAAGACCTAAAAAATCAGCACAGGAGCTCATGTTTGACTGCTTGCAGAAGAAAAAATGAACCTGAAGACCTACCTCTTCCGGCAAGCCTACAACCTGCAGTAATCACCGATCGACCAAACCACTGCACAACCAGCTCTATCCTTACCTACTGTATCCTCACCCATTCCTTGTAGATTGTGAGCCCTCGCGGGCAGGGTCCTCTCTCCTCCTGTACCAGTTGTGACTTGTATTGTTCAAGATTATTGTACCTGTTTTTATTATGCATACCCCTCCTCACATGTAAAGCGCCATAGAATAAATGGCGCCATAATAATAAATAATAATAATAACCTTCCCCATTAATGACTAGTAACAGGGCCTCATCAAAATAGAATGGGAGAAGACCGTTAGTTCTTTTAAAAAAGAAATACCCATTTGATGAAGAGGCTTCTTCATCCTGGGATAAAGCACCAAAAATTGATGTAGCAATCTCAAAGATCTCTAGGAAGTCTTCCCTCCCATTTGAGGACTCAGGGTCCTTTAAGGAACCATTAGATAAGAAGACGGATAATTTTCTCAGAGCAACTTGGGAAGCCTCAGCAGGAGCATTAAGACCAGGCATTGCGGCCACATGTGTGGCCAGATCTCTAAAAGTTTGGGTAGGTAATTGGGAAGATCAATTGGAACAACGAATCCCCAGAGAAGCCATCCTGGAAGCAATACCTTCCATCAGGGCAGCAACAACATTTTTAGCAGACGCTTCAGCAGATTCCGCAAAACTGGCGACCAGATCAGCAGCACTAGTCAATGCGGGAAGGTGAGAAGTCTGGCTGAAGTGTTGGCCTGGAGATATGCAGGCAAAAGCAAAACTCTGCTCCCTGCCTTATGAAGGAAATCTCTTATTCGGATCAGCACTAAATGAAGTACTAGAAAAAGCCGGAGACAAGAAGAAAGGGTTTCCAAAGCAGCCATTGCCTTTTTTTCAGCGCTCCTTTCGAAAGAGTTGCGGATCCAAAAGACATCAGGTGCACGGCAGCTGACAATACCACAATCTGAGGAAGAGGATGGTGGAACAAGGTGCTACCCCAGGACTGACCTATGGTGGATGGCAGCTGACCCCCCGAAGAAAAGAGGCAGGAGCGGCCCGGGAATGGTAGACTTCACAAGTACTGGCTTGCAAGGCTAGTATAGTGACTGGGTTGAAAGACACACAAGCAGGTAGATGCTGGTGGACAAAACTGGTATCTTGACAGATAAGTGCAGGTGGGCATGGCTGATAGAAAGGCAGGTGGGTACAGCTGATAGGCAGGCCAGTGGCTAATAGACAGGTATGCTGAATGCCATCACTTAAACCTGTGAACTAGCAAGAGTGTTTTAGAAACCGATTTAAGTGGCTACTACATGCACCCTAAGCAAAGTGCCCGGGGATCTGCAAGCAGTGCACAGATCCCAGGCAGTAGAAGCCTGAGATGGTGGAGGGAGTGCGAGGCCATGGCGGTGAACGAGTCGGTGTCTGTGCCTGGTGGAGGACGGTAGAGTACAAAGATGACGGCATAACTGTACCCCCCTTCTTCAGGACCAAATGAAATCTCTGCAGAAGGAGATTGGCACCGATGTTCTCCCTGGGCTCCCATTAATCCTTTCCAATCCACAAGAAAAAGGACTTTTCCTCTTACCCTTTTAGTGGCCAGAATGTTCTCAACCTCAAAAACATATTCAGGGCTGACTGGAGTAGGAGTGGTACCTAGATCTTTGAAGAAAGAACTAAGGACCACAGGCTTGAGGAGACACGTGAAAACAGTTGGGGATCCATAATGAGGCAGGGAGTTTGAGTTTGTAGGCTACATGATTACGTTTTTTCCACAGCCTCGAATATACCGATGAAGCATGGACCCACTTTATATGAGGGTACCTTGAGACGGACATATCTAGATAACAGACAGACCTTTTCCCCAGGGAGAAACAAAAGTGGATCCAGACGTTTCTTGTCTGTGTGTCATTTCGTCTGTTTAGAGGACTTCAGTAAGGTGGTTTTGGTATCCTCCCAAATTTGAGAAAAACCCCTTATGAGGAATTCAGCAGCAGGAACATCGAAGGTAGTGTACAGAGGAAAAAGAATATTGGGGTCTTCACTATAGACCACAAAAAACAGAGATTTGACAGATGGTTTACTCAAGGCCGGCTCCAGGTTTTTGAGGGCCCCGGGCAAAAGAGTCTCAGTGGCCCCCCCTTTAACACATACCACGATTCATGATCCACAGATACAGCAGATAAATATGGGTACTATACAATGCCAGATTTCACTTATTACATGAGTGAAAGCTATTGTAAATTCAACAGTACCATACAGCAGAGGGGCTTTATATAAGTCAACCACTTATATGCCAATTTTGGTGACATACATCCTATTTCTCAGTTACCAGTAGGCATTTTATTGTTAGCTGAACTTGCTCCAAAGAAAAAACTGCATACATTGAATATGACAATTTTTTAATGGAAAACGTTTTAAAGTAAACATTAGAAAGTATTAACGTAGAACATTTGTAAAAGTACAAAATGGGTAGCATATAGCCCAGCCACGTAGTATATAGCACAGTCATGTAATATAAAACACAGCCCACGTAGTATATAATACAGCCAAGTAGTATATAGCACAGCCATGTAGTATATAACACAGCCCACATAGTATATAGCACAGCCACGTAGTATATAGCACAGCCCATATAGTATATAGCACAGTCACATAGCATATAACAGCCACGTAGCATATACCACAGCCCATGTAGTATATAGCACAGCCACGAAGTATATAGGACAGCCACGTAGCATATAACACAGCCCATGTAGTATACAGCACAGTCACATAGTATATAACACAGCCTATGTAGTATATAACACAGCCCACGTAGTATATAACACAGCCCACATAGTATATACCACAGCCACATAGTACATAGCACAGCCACGTAGCATATAATACAGCCCACATCTCCCCCCAAGAAAGGCCCCACAGTCCAGTACTCACTATTATAGTAAAAAAACAACAAAAAACCACACTCCTCACCTCTCCTCTTGCCTGCGCTGCTCCCTGCTCCTGTCTGTGGCTGCACTGCTTGGCACACAGTGAGTGCGCGATGAAGTTATTGTGCACCCGCAGTGTCAGAGGCAGAGTGGGGAATGATGGGAGAGAGAGCGTCAGCTGACGTTCTCTCCTCCAGCATTGCTTTGAACTGTACCGGCAGATGCAGGTATAGTTCAATGCAGCAGTGGGGGAGTCAGAGCTGGTGGCAGGCGGAACCCCCTGCCTCACAGGGGGGCCCTAGGAAGCTGCCTGCCCCTAACGCCAGCCCTGCAGGTGCCCCCCGGAGCCTCAATGTACCGTATGGTGAATGGGCCACCCATCTTGCCAGGTCCCCGGCACTTGCCTGGGTGCGCCGGGTGCTGACGCCGGCCTTGGGTTCACTCACATGGCCAGAATCCGGCCCAGTGACTGTGGTGGGCATTGTGAGAGTGCCATACAAAGTTGTTCAGGATCTGATTGACCTGTTCCACCTGGCCATTAGATTAAGGTTGGTAGGCAGAAGAAAAATCCAAAGAGACATTCAGGAGTTTGCAGGTGGCCCTTCAGAAACGTGAGGTAAACTGGATGCCTCTTTTCAAGACAATATGGAGTAGTAGAACAAGGAGGTGGAAAACATGTGCAATACATTTCTCTGCTAGCACTTTAGCAGACAGGAGACCAGACAGGGAGTGAAATGAGCCATCTTTGAGAAACGATCCACAACCATCCATATGACAGTACACCCAGCTGATACTGGAAGATGAGTGATGAAATTGATTGCAATATGCTGCCGAGGAGCAGATGGTACTGGCAAAGGAAGTAGCCGACTGATCGGAAGCTGGTTTGGAGTTTTGTTCTGGGCACAAGAGGGATAGGCAGAGATGAAATCCGCAATATCCTTGCACACTAGCCACCAATAATGTCGGGAAATTAGATGTTTTTTTTACTGTCAGGCATAGCCAGCCAACTTAGATGAGTGATCCCACAGGAGGATCCACTTTCTATCTAGTCCAGCGACGTAAATCTTTCTGGAAGGAAGCCAAGACAGATTCAACGGAGCGACTGTAAACATTTTGGAGGGTTAAATGATGTTAAATGATATGTAGAGGCTCCTCATTCTGGTTGCAAGACAGGAAAGATCTAGAGAGTGCATCCATCCTGATGTTCTTATCAGTCATCCAGAAATGGAGAGAAAACTTGATGCGAGTGAAGAACAGAAACCACCTGGCTTGTTGGGGATTAAGCCGCTGGGTGGACCACAGGCTCGATTCTAATAGTCTGTAGGTAACCACTGGATGCATCGCTCTTTTTAAGCAAGAATTGCCACTCCTCCAGAGGCAGTTTTATCACTAATAGTTCTCGATTGCCTATCGAGGAGTTGCATTCTGGAGCAGAGAAGATTTTGGAAAAGAAACCACGTTACTATGCTTCCGGAAGACGATTTATGGGTAAAAATGCCTCCAGCTACAGAAAAAAAAGCATCCATCTCCAGAAAGAATTGCTTGTTTTCCAGACGGTACAGTACAGGAGCAGAGGTGAAGGCCTGCTTTAGAGATTCAAAGGCGTTCTCTGCTTCTGGAGTCCATATCTTAGGATTGACCCCTTTGCCAGTCAGGGTAGAAATAGGAGTGGTCAGGGAGGAGAAATGTGGTGTAACGAGCTGGGTGGTGGAACCACTGTGCCAGGGCCCAAGGAAAGCCTGTAGTGGCATAACTAGGAACCTCACCTAGTCCGACCTTGGATACAGAGCGGCTTATGATACCATGATCCAAGTAGAGACAAAGGAGGTGGACCAAGTGCTACACCAGGACTGACCTTGGATAGATGGGAGCTGATTCCCTAGGGACGGGTAGCTGAGATGGCCTGAAGGAAGGTACCGTAGAAGCAAGCAGGCTCTGTAAGAACACGGGAACCACGTATGCAGACGGGACCGGCTAATGTACAGATGAGCACTGGAAGGAGCGGGCTGGTTCGGCTAAAGTAGAGATGAGCGCTGGCAGGTGCAGGCTGGTCCACCTGATAGACAGACAGGTGGGTACAGCTGATAGGTGGGCAGGTACGGCTGCTAGACAGGCAGGCGGGCACAGCTCATAGACAGGCAGGTATACATGAATATAAGCACTGGGACCTGAGAAATAAGAGTCTTTAGGAACAAACTTATGTTTCACAGGCACCACCATGTTGCTGGAGGTACCATTAATAGTAAATGTCATCCAGCAAATGATTGGGGACACGATATATAAGACACATGTGACAGCTTTAAAAGAGGGGAAGTGCGCACACCCTATGCACAGTGCCCAGGGGCCTGAGCGTGGTGCTCGCACCCCGGGAAGCTGCAGACCCAGAAGTAGGAGACAGAGCAGGACAAGTACTGCGGCAGTAAGTATGCTGTCATCTCTGCCAGAGGAGAGGGATAGAGGGCAGAGATGTCAGCACTACTACAATGAACTAGCGGTAGTAAATCGTGAACCCAGAGAACCGCTGGATAGCATTCAGGCTGTCAGGACAGGTCCAGTTCAAGATGGCTGACACCTTCTCGGGTACCATTTTCAGGCCAGTCTCAGAGATGATGTACCCTAGAAATGGAAGAGAGGTCTACCCGAAGATGCACTTTTTATACTTGGTGTACCGATGGTTCTTCCTTAATATTAGCAAAACCAGGTGACCATCCCTCCTGTGCAGTGGCGTAACTACCGCGGTCGCAGCGGTCGCCAGTGCGACCGGGCCCGGCAGGTCAGGGGCCCGGGCCCGGCAGGTCAGGGGCATCCAACACCATGTTGCAGTGCAGGAGATTCCTCCTGCACGGCAACAGTCCGAGGCGTATCTAGGGGGAGGGGGCAGCCGGGGCACGTGAGAGACAGGAAGCAGCTCCAGTCATCATGCCAGGTGAGACTGTCAGCTACTGCTCTGCAGCCCCGGGATAGAAGGTGAGAGCAGGGGGGGAGGTGCGGGACGGAGCCGCTTTAGTCAGGAGAAGCTGAGGAGCTGCGGAGCTGCAGAGCTGCAGCTGATTTACATCAGCCACCCCTGTACCAGAGAGATTGTGAGTTGTGTATATGAGCTGGTGTGTGTGTGATATCTGTAGTATGTCTGTGTGTGTGTGTGTGTGTGTGATATCTGTAGTATGTGTGTGTGTGTGTGATATCTGTAGTATGTGTGTGTGATACCTGTAGTGTGTGTGTGTGTGATATCTGTAGTATGTGTGTGTGTGTGTGTGTGTGATATCTGTAGTATGTGTGTGTGTGTGATATCTGTAGTATGTGTGTGTGTGTGATATCTGTAGTGTGTGTGTGTGTGATATCTGTAGTATGTGTGTGTGTGTGATATCTGTAGTGTGTGTGTGTGTGATATCTGTAGTGTGTGTGTGTGTTTGATATCTGTAGTATGTGTGTGTGTGTGATATCTGTAGTATGTGTGTGTGTGTGTGTGTGTGATATCTGTAGTATGTGTGTGTGTGATATCTGTAGTATATGTGTGTGTGTGTGTGGCAGGGACTTGTGTCCCTTGTCCCCGTGTGCCAGTCTCCCTTGCCCATTTGTCCCTGTGTGTCCCCATGTGCCTGTCTCCTTTGTCCCCTTGTGCTTGTGTCAGTCTCCCTTGCCCACTAGTCCCTGTGAGTTAGTATCCCTTTCCCACTTGTCCGTGTCCCCTTGTGCTTGTATCCCTTGCCCACTTGTCCCCATGTGCCCCTTGTGTCAGGCTCCCTTGCCCACTAGTCCCCTTGTGTCAGTCTCCCTTGTCCCTTTCTGTCAGTCTCCTTTGCCCACTAGTCCCCTTGTAACCTTCTCCCCTGCCTCCTAGCCCCCATGTGTCCCCTTGTGCCTGTCTTCCTTGCTCCCTAGCCCCCCTATGTTACCCTTGTGCTTGTCTCCCCTAGCCCCCTTGTGCCTTCTCCCCTGCCCCCTCGTCACCATTTGCTCGTGTCTTTCTCACTGCCCCTGTATGGAGGGGCTGCATTATACTATTAGGGGGGCTGCGTTGTATTCTATGGGGGTTACATTGAGTTGTATGGCAGGGCTGCAGGGGGGGGGGGGCATTTGGAAGTTCGCACCGGGGCCCCTAACTTTGCAGTTACGCCACTGCTCCTGTGTGTAGACAAATTGGGAGAAAGCATCAAGATGTCATCCAGGTACACTACCACTCAAGTGTAGAGGAAGTCCTGGAAGCTGTCATTCATCAGTTCTTGGAAGACTGCTTGGTGCTGGGGCATTAAAGAGCTTAAAAGGCATTACATGATATTCGTAATGGCCATCACGGGTGCTGAAAGCCGTCTTCAATTCATTTCCCTGGCGAATACGAATCAGGTTATCAGTTACCAACGCAGCTCAGAGATGAGAGGCATTTATTCTTGATCTCAATTTAGTTGAGTCACCTATAATCGATACAGGGTCAAAGTGAGAAGATCTTTTTCTTCACAAAGAAGAATCCTGCTTCAGTTGGTGAGGTTGACTTCTAGATAAAGCCCCTGGCTAGATTCTCTTTAACGTACTCGGACATGGCTTGGGTCTCATCCTGCGATAGTGGGTAGATGAGCCTGGAAGAAGATCCTTTGGGAAGTCATACGGACTATGAGGTGGTAAGTCTCAGCCTCACTTTTGTCAAAGTCGTCAGACCAGTGGACCTCCTGGCAATGCTTAGACATCCTCACCTGGTCTACCTGCATGGACTCAGGAGAGGGTGCTGGAGCAGAGGCTTGCTGTATGACTGGTCTTTGAAAGGTTGAAACTAGACATACAGGTCTTCCCTTGCAGTTCACCCCCTTGGAATGCTGAAGTCTATCTGTGTGGCTAGAGACACCAGGTTATCCATTGAGGGGGGTATATCACAACTAGGACACTTTACGATGGCACACGATGGCCTTTTAAGAAGGTGGGACTACATGCGTGCGCTAAACTCAGTGCCCAGGGATCTGCGAGCAGTGCTCAGACCCAAGACAGTAGAAGCAGAAGAAGGAGGAGGGAGTGCAGGGCCGCGCCGGTGAGTGAGTCACTGGGACAGAGTGCAGAGTCGCCTGCGTGACTGACAGTATCCTAATCAGTGGCTCATCATGCGTCTTTATAGAGCATGAAAGAATATGCATTGAGGACTGCATAAGGGTTCCAAATTATACATATGCCAGGTAGCCTCAGTGCCCATTAATACTGCAAAAATGTTTTCTGTTTAGAACTAAGCTGAGATTTCCCAAAGTTTGAAAAAAGGGAAGGGATCAAACATTTTCTGAATTAATTGTATACATGAAATCATGGGAGATCAGCACTAATGATGTTCTTGGGTAGCAGATTTTTTGTCACTCTAATATGAAAATAAGTTTTGGCCCTTACCTGGAATCACACATGATTTTTAAGTGAATTTCTGAGCCAAACCCAGAAATAGTCCCAAATAGATAATATGTAAATGAAGGACTTATGATTCCTATTGTAGCCACTCCTAGTTTTGATTTAAAAATGTGAAAAACAAAAACTAACTACAATAGCACAAAAATGTAATCTGTGATTCCACCAATAGGCTTCCCTCTTTCAAAATATTTTTTATCCCAGTGTTTTAAAGAATAAGGGTGTTTCAATTTTTTTTTAATGGTTAGCATTTATTTTTGCTCTATTTGCAGTTTGCAGCCATTTATGATGGTTTATTAATGGAGAAAAACAAAAAGAATGCAATACCTTGATCATGCTGGTTATTTTATCAAAGCAGGCAAAAACAATTCAACTTTTCAGAAAAACCACAAATAATGTGCAAATTAGACTTCTTATACACTGCTCAAAAAATAAAGGGAACACTAAAATCCCACATCCTAGATATCACTGAATGAAATATTGCAGCTGTAAATCTTTATTCATTACATAGTGGAATGTGTTGAGAACAATAAAACCTAAAAATTATCAACATAAATCACAACTAATATCCCACGGAGGTCTGGAGTTGGAATGATGCTCAAAATCAAAGTGGAAAATTAAGTTACAGGCTGATCCAACTTTAGTGGAAATGCCTCAAGACAAGGAAATGATGCTCAGTAGTGTGTGTAGCCTCCACGTGCCTGTATGACCTCCCTACAATGCCTGGGCATGCTCCTGATGGGGCGGCGGATGGTCTCCTGAGGGATCTCCTCCCAGACCTGGACTAAAGCATCCACCAACTCCTGGACAGTCTGTGGTGCAACATGACATTGGTGGATGGTGCGAGACATGATGTCCCAGATTTGTTCAATCGCATTCATGTCTGGGGAATGGGCGGGCCCGTCCATAGCTTCAATGCTTCATCTTGCAGGAACTGCTAACTCACTCCATCCACATGAGGTCTGGCATTGTCCTGCATTAGGAGGAACCCAGGGCCAACCGCACCAGCATATGGTCTCACAAGGGAGGATCTGAGGATCTCATATCGGTACATAATGGCATTCAGGCTACTTCTGGCAATCACATGGAGGGCTGTGCGGCCCTCCAAAGAAATGCCACCATGTAGCAATATGTTATATGTTCATGTGGCCTCTAGGGGTCTCACTACTTTTATGTGTGTTCTATATTCTTTGTTTGGAACTTGTTGGATGTTGTTGTACTAGGAATTGATGTAATGGAGGTTGAGACATGATGTGAATAAAGAGCCTGGAGATACTCACAGAGTGTGATTTATGACAGGATTCATCAAACAGAACATGGTGGCAGCCGGGCACAGAACCTGCAAATTCTTAGAGCTTATATGAGGCTGGAACTGCACAGATCACTGCAACTGTAAGTACAGATTCCCTGACAGTACAGAAAAAATAGAGACTGGTCTGAAGCCCCCTCAGAGACTGGATGTCACTTCATGTAATCTGTCCCAGACTTGGAGACATTGGAAGGAAGAGTTTACACTGTATGTGGATCTGACTGTGGGCCCCACTGATGACAAATGGAAAGTAAAGCTGTTTTATTACCTAATTGGGGAAAATGGCAGAGAATTAGCCCACACCTTGCTCCCAGACACAGACAACTTCCTCCTAGCAGACATTGTGCAGGCATTTGATAAACACTGTGACCCAAAGAAGAATGAGACAGTGGAAAGATATAAGTTTTTCACAAGACATCAGGAGGATGGTGAAAATGTGGACAGATATCTGACAGAGCTGAGGAGACTTGCAGAAACATGTGGCTTTGGAGAGATCAGGGACAGTCTAATCAAGGACAGAATGGTGTGTGGCATAAAGGACAGTCATCTCAAAGAAAGATTACTGAGAGAGGAAGGCATGACTTTAGAGAAATGTATGCAAATCTGCAGGGCTGCTGAGCTCACAAAGCACAGCCTGAAGATGATGGCAGGCACCAGTGAGAATGATGATGACAAGGTACATGCAGTATCTATGAAAGGAAAGACAGGACCAGACTACCCTATAAACACTGTCCACTGCAAGTATTGTGGGAAAAGACATGAGAGAGACAAAACCAAGTGTCCAGCATATGGGGAAACCTGCAGGTCATGTGGCAAGAAGAATCATTCCTCTGCTGTCTGCAGGCAAGGAAGAGGCAAACAGTACAGACAGCTCCACACTGTGACACCAGACACTGACAGTGCAGAGGACATTACATGGCTACAAATGCAGTCTACAACAGAGAAAGTCAATGTAGTCGGGCAGTCAGTAGTGAAGGATGCCAAGCAGCTTTATGCAACATTCTTGTTGGATGAGAAGCCCATTAGATTTCAGCTGGATTGTGGAGCAAGCTGCAATGTAATTTCATTTGATCTGCTAAACAAACAGGTTTCTATTGAGCCAACTGACAAGGTACTGGTGATGTACAACAAAAATGTTCTGAAACCAATGGGGACATGTAAGCTAAAAATACGAAACCCATGTAACAGAAAGAGTTATAGAGTTGAATTTACCGTGTTACGGGGTGGCAACCATGTACCATTACTGGGAGTAAAAGCAGTTCAGGCAATGGACTTAATAAAAGTACAGTCTCAGAACATTATGTCTGTTGAAGTTGCCCAGGATATACAAAATCCAAAACTAAATGCAGAGCACAACTTGGACATGCAGAAAATAAAAGCAGAGTATGCTGATGTATTTGAAGGTGATGGATGCTTTGAAGGTAAATATAGGCTAGAAATTGACAACACAGTGCAGCCCACCAGATTACCTACAAGAAGAGTGCCTGTAGCTTTAATGCAACCGCTGAAAGTAGAACTGCAAGATCTACAGAGAAGAGGCATGATAGCACCAGTCCATAAGAGCACAGATTGGATCAGCAGTTTGGTCATAGTGCAGAAACCATCGGGCAAGTTAAGAATATGTATTGATCCTAAGCCACTCAACAAGGCGCTGAAACGAAATCATTACCCAATGCCAACATTAGATGATGTTCTACCAGATTTATCAAAGGCTAAAATATTTTCTGTATGTGATGTAAAAAATGGATTCTGGCATGTGGCCCTGACTGAAGATTCAAGTTTATTGACAACATTTTCTTCACCATTTGGACGCTTTAAATGGCTGAAAATGCCCATGGGACTAAAACCTGCTCCAGAGATATTCCAGCAGAAATTGATGCAGGCTTTGGAAGGACTTACTGGAGTGAAGACAATAGCGGATGATATCCTAGTAGTGGGAGAAGGTGAAAATATGGAATCTGCAATCAAGGATCACGATCAGAAGATGATACAATTTTTGGACAGATGCAGAGAAAAAAACATAAAGCTGAATTTGGACAAATTCAAATTGAAAATGACAGAAGTGGCCTATATTGGTCATCGACTGACTTCAACTGGGGTCAAAGTGGATCCTGAAAAGGTGAGAGCAATACAAGATTTGCCTACCCCTACTGATGTTTCTGGAGTACAACGATTCTTGGGCATGGTGAATTATCTCTCAAAATTTTGCAGACATCTGTCAGACATGTGTGAGCCACTGAGACAGCTAACCTACAAAGATGTGCGCTGGGAATGGACAGAAAGCCAGGAGACTGCTTTCCGAGCAGTAAAGAATGCCATTGCAGATACAGCAACCCTAAAGTATTTCGATCCAGATCGAGAACTGGTGGTACAATGTGATGCCTCGGAAAAAGGCCTTGGAGCCACATTAATGCAGAACAAACAGCCAATTACATTTGCAAGCAGAGCCCGTACAACAACAGAGCAGGGATATGCGCAGATTGAGAAGGAACTACTGGCTGTGGTATTTGGGATGGAGAAGTTTCACCAGTACACCTATGGTCGACGGGTAACAGTGCAGTCGGATCACAAACCATTGGAGAGCATTACAAAGAAACCATTACTAAATGCCCCAAAGAGACTACAGCGCATGCTGTTGCGACTTCAGAAATATGATGTTGACATCGGGTACTGTCCAGGAAGAGACTTACTGATTGCAGATACGCTAAGCAGAGCTTACCTTCCTATCACAAATGATGAGGAGGAAGACATTGAAACCATCAATATGTGTAACTACCTTGCAGTATCAAAAGAAAAGGTCAAGCAAATCCAGACTTTTACAGAGAAGGATAAAAGTCTCCAGAGGTTAAAGACTGTCATCTTGCAGGGCTGGCCAAAATACAAGCAGCATGCTCCGAGGGAAGTATCACCATTCTTCCACATAAGAGATTAATTGTCAGTGCAGCAAGGAATCAGGAGACAGGGCTGTTTTACCTGAAGTTCTCAGAAGAGGCATATTGAAGACATTGCACTCTTCTCACTTAGGCATGGAAGGATGCCTACGTCGTTCACGAGAATCAGTTTATTGGCCAGGAATGAATGACCACATAAAAAATTACATAGCAACCAAAGGAGACATTGCAACCTCATGAAGTTCCACATAGGCCTTGGTCAAAAATAGGAACAGACTTGTTCACATGGAATGACAAAGAATACCTGATTACAGTGGACTATTTCTATTAACTTCTGGGAGGTTGATTTGGTGCAGGACACAAGGGCGAGAACAGTGATTAAAAAACTCAAGGCCCATTTTGCCAGGTATGGCATTCCAGATATCGTTTTCGCTGACAATGCGGCACAGTTTACGTCGGAAGAATTCAAAACTTTCAGTAAGAAATGGGAATTTGAACACCAGACGTCTTCTCCAAGATATCCTCAGAGTAATGGGAAAGCAGAGTCAGCAGTAAAAACGGCCAAAAGACTCATGCAGAAAGCAAACCAGGCGGGTGCTGATGTATATCTGTCTATACTGGATCATAGAAACACACCCACCCAAGGCCTAGACAGCAGTCCGGCACAGAGGCTCATGAGTAGGCGTACAAAGACACTAGTACCAACTGCGTGTCATCTGTTAGAGCCAAAGCTGCTGGGAAACATCGAAGCTAAATTACAGAAGAATCAAGCTAGGCAAGCTTTCTATTACAATAAATCTGCAAAGGATCTGCCTGAGCTCCAGAGAAATGACAACATTCGGCTGCAGCCAAGCACCACATTTGACAAACACTGGCAAAAGGCAAAGGTTGTCCAGAAACTGGGACCTCGGTCTTACGAAATTCTAACAGACGACGGAAGAAGACTAAGGAGGAATCGAAGATATTTGAGGAAAACGCAAGAAAGAGATGATTCTTGGCCTTTTGAACAGTATCCAGACACCCAAGACAACGAGGCAGCAAGTACAAGTCAGGCACCAACAGTGACAGCTGACCATCAGGGTGAGGACTCTGGCCAGAGACAGACAATATCAGAAGAACTACCAGATGTACCAGATGTAGAAAGTGACACATCTTATATTACCAGAGCTGGCAGAATTAGCAAAAAGCTGGCGCACCTCAAAGATTATATCTAACTGGACGTACTAGGTTAATTTCTAACTTTGTCATAGTATACATTAGTTTAGTATCTTTTATTGTTCCTCTAGTTAAAAGAGAAAGGATGTAGCAATATGTTATACTGTATGTTCATGTGGCCTCTAGGGGTCTCACTACTTTTATGTGTGTTCTATATTCTTTGTTTGGAACTTGTTGGATGTTGTTGTACTAGGAATTGATGTAATGGAGGTTGAGACATGATGTGAATAAAGAGCCTGGAGATACTCACAGAGTGTGATTTATGACAGGATTCATCAAACAGAACACACCACACACCATTACTGACCCACTGCCAAATGGTCATGCTGAAGGATGTTGCAGGCAGCAGATCTCTCTCCACTGTGTCTCCAGACTTTGTCACGTCTGTCACATGTGATCAGTGTTAACCTGTTTTCATCTGTGAAAAACACAAGGCACCAGTGGCAAATTTGCCAATCCTGGTGTTCTGTGACAAATGCCATGCATACTGCACGGTGTTGGGCTGTGAGCACAACACCCATCTGTGGACGTCGGGCACTCATGGAGTCAGTTTCTAACCGTTTGTTCAGACACATGCACATTTGTAGCTTGCTGGAGGTTATTTTGCAGTGCTCTGGCAGTGCTCCTTCTGTTCCTGTTCCTCCTTACACAAAGGCTTAGGTAGCGGTCCTGCTGCTGAGTTGTTGCCCTTCTACAGCCCCTCCATGTCTCCTGTTGTACTGGCCAGTCTCTTGGTAGTGCCTCCAGCCTCTGGACCCTATGCGGACAGACACAGCAAACCTTCTTGCCACAGCTCGCATTGATGTGCCATCCTGGATGAACTTCACTACCTGAGCCACTTGTGTGGGTTGTAGAGTTCGTCTCATGCTACCACGAGTGTGAAAGCAGAACCAACATTCAAAAGTGACCAAAACATCAGCAAGAAAGCATTGGTACTGAGATGTGGTCTGTGGACCCTACCTGCAGAACCACTCCTTTATTGAGTGTGTCTTGATAATTGCCAATAATTTCCATATGTTGTCTATTCTATTTGCACAACAGCATGTGAAATTGATTGTCAAACAGTGTTGCTTCCTAAATGGACAGTTTGATTTCACAGAAGTTTGATTTACTTGGAGTTACTGTATATTCTGTTGTTTAAGTGTTCCCTTTATTTTTTTGAGCAGTGTATTTCTCTATAGATTTTAAACTGAATCTTGCAGGTATGGAAAAAAAGCAAAACATAAAAATGCATGTGTGATCTCAGCCTTGCTTCTTTGTGATGGCATCTCACTTTATGAGTGTTAGGAATTTGTCCTCTGTAACCACAGCAGACCTTTAATATTAGGGGGCTGCAGAAAGCATTTACATCTGAATCTCATACTAAAGTTTCGATTGCACATCAATGTTTTTTGACTCTTCACTATGCAGCAAACAGCAGCTGGGCTGATTCATTGTTCAAAATGGCAAAAGGTTAAGTATTACCATTTATTAAAATTAATATAAAGGTTATCTAAAAGCCACATTCACTTTCCAAGATTGTAAATGCACAGTATTTTTTCTAAGCATTGACCCTCACCAGCCAATTAAAGCTATGTGGAGAAATCCATATCATTTTCAATAGCCACTGCATGGGTAATATATCATCCAGAGAGTCCTCTTAGCTTGCTATCTATGTGGCATCCTATAATGTTGCTATCTCCATGGGATACTGAATGCATAGTGTGTTCTACGTAAATACTGTGACTTCTGTGTAAAATGTATGTTGTAACATAATGCGAGACTTGCTGACAGGCAGCGCTCAAAGGGTTAATCTTCCGTCTCAGGGGCTTTTTTATGAGACTCAGCTCTGTCGGCTACGTTCACACTAGCGTTCTGCTAGTGTGCGTCGCCTTAGCGTCGGGCGACGCAGCGGCGACGCACGCGTCATGCGCCCCTATGTTTAACATGGGGGACGCATGCGTTTTTGTGTGTTGCGTTTTGCAACACTTGCGTCTTTTTTGCCGCTAGCGTCGGACCAAGAAAACGCAGCAAGTTGCATTTTTCTTGCATCCGATTTTCGGCAAAAAACGACGCACGCGTCGCAAAACGCAGCGTTTTTGCGTGCGTTTTGCCGTGTTTTTGTGTGCGTCGTGCGTTGCGTCGCCGACGCAGCGGCGCGCAACGCTAGTCTGAACGTAGCCATATCTGGGAGAAGCTGGAACCAATTTCCCCTGGGAGTAAGCCAATGACAGCAGCTGTAAGTGTCACATGGGAGTAGGAGAAGTTACTCATGTGAGGTTGTTGAAGAAGTTCAGTCTTGAGGAGAGGGAGAGGACCTAGCGCCTCCTTGATCTTCATCCTGTAGAGAAGAGAGCAATAAGAAGAGGCATTGGCAACCTTCATATTGGAGGGATTTCTATTGCATATCTTTAAGAGGAAAAGTCACCTCAGTGGAGAAGCACTGCTCAGCACTAAGGATGGAGTACTGACTGAGGATTTTCAGATAGACAGCCTGAGAACTGGTGAACTGATTTGATAAGACAAGTATGCCACAGAAATATGCTTGTCTGCATGTTTGGGTAAATTTCAGCTTTGAGTGTAAAGTTGATCGCCAATTACCTACTATTTTTATATACAGTAGTTACTTACCCCATGATCATTAGTAAAGAGACTGTTCTTTTTCAAGTTAACCCTGCTTCTTCATGATTGGGCAGTAGCTGTACATATAAATAATGCCATCATCATACTCTACTTTAAGAGGCAGCTACTTTGCAAAACATCCTTTTCCATATTATCCTCTATGATGTACGTAGATTTGGGATTCATCATCATCATCAGCCCTGTGTCTAAGATCTCATTTTAAAATGTCTGACATTGCGAAAAACTAATTCCTTATGTCACTATTACATATTTTTTATTTTTTTTATATAAATTGGATGATTTTATGTGTGTTTAATTGGGAAGAGCAGGAAATTCATCGTGACACAAATTTTGGCCACCATGAGACAGATTATAAACCACCAGGAGAACAAACCCTCCCCCTTCCGTACACCACAAGAGGTTACCAATTTTAAAGCGGATCCGAATCAAGCATCACGTCTTTTTCTAAGACAACTCTTTAAACTGACAAAGTTCTTTGAAATCATTTTTTTTAATCATACCATATGCCATGAATAACAATTTTAAGAGTAAACTGTACCCAAATTTCATTTGCAAATACCTCTTTTCTATTTATAATGAATACACTAATTTAAGAAAAATTTAAGGAAAAACGGCGTCAAAAATAATAAATCAATGGCCGAGGGCCACCAAACATGTCTCACCCTGTGTACTTTAAAGCTGGTTACACATACTGTTCAATCCTGTTAATTAATACAAGTGTTGAATGACAAGATCACGTTTTATTCTTAGAGCAGAGATCCAAATGAAACAAATGTGACTCTCATCATGTGCGCTGGGGCTTGTAAATAAAATTGGAACAAATTCAGGTAAAGAATGGTGCCAGGATTTAGGGAAAAGCCTGAAAATAATTAGCACGAGCAGATAAGCACAACCTAAGAGGTGACTGAGAAAAGGTACGCCACAGCCGTTGGTTCTGAAAAGTCTCAATTTAAAAACATATCATTTAATACCGCATGTTTTGTTAAGAACTGGAAGAATGTACTTTGAAAAGCAAAAAAAAATAGAAAATAGTCCCCTATATATAGAAAATAGTTAGCTTCAGCGTGTTAGAAAAGCATATGATTCTGTATAATTCAGTATACAAATACACACTTTACATCTTTTAAATACATCAAAGTTTAAATATTACCATCGCATTACCTATTCTTGAATTCAAGCTTTTATGCTAAACATTTTTATTTTTCTGAATGTTTTAGTATGTCGTTATATTAAAAAACATCCTGAATTCTTGCAGTTTTCACCAAGGTTACTGAGCCTTACAATAGTCAGACACTTCTTGTTTTGTACAATCACTCACTTCCACTTCTGTAGAGTCATCTCATTATATTCACAGGCAGATTTGCAATAAAGTAAAATGGTCAGAACAGTCTGCTATAGAAATTGAGCTATCTACTGATCACCTTCCTGTGGTCATATGGCTGCTATGTAGCAGTTATCCGATGTGCTGGAACAGAGCATCCGCTCAGTCATGTTCGGCCCTCTAATCATGTGCAGTGCCGGCCTCAGCCCCCAGGCAAGTGCCGGGGCCCACTTGCCGTTGAAGACACAGCGCGCCATGGGTCCTGGTGCTGGCATTCGCGAGTGAGCCCTCCCCGCTTACTCACGGCCCCGGTACTTTTAATACTTACCTCTCTCCATTCCTCCATAGCTGTGGCGTCTTCTGCCTGTGACGTTCTGGTCAGAGGGCGCGATGACGTCAATAATGTACGCCCTCTGCTATGAACATAGCAGAGAGCTGGAAAATGCAGACACTGAAGAGTTCGGAGCAGAGCAGCAGCCAGCGAGGAGAGGTATTTCATTTTTTTAATGTTTAGAGCATTATATGGGGCTCATCTTACACTGGAGCATCATATATGGGGCCAATTATATATGGAGCATTATATGGGGCCCATCATTCACTGAAGCATCATACATGGGGCACATCATATACTGGAGCATCATATGGGGCTTATTATATATGGAGCATCTTATGGGGCCCATTATATGGAACAACATGTAGGGCCCACTATATATGAGATATCTTATGGGACCCATAATATAAGGAGTATCTTATAGGGCCCATTATATATGGAGTATTATATGGGGCCGATCATATTCTGTATGGGGGCATTATATGGAGCTTCTACTGTATGGAGTATTATGTGGGGCCCATTCTGTATGGAGCAATATGTGGGGCCCATCATACTGTATGGAGCATTATATGGGACTTATAATACTGTATGAAGCAATATAGATGGCTCATTATACTGTATGGGGCCCATCCTATACTGTACTGAGAATTATATGGGGCCCAATATGTATGGAGCAGTATATGGGGCTCCTCATATACTGGACTGGAACTTTATATGGAGCCCATTCTTTATTTAGCGTTATATGGGGCCCATCATACACTGTATGGAGCAATATATGGGGCTCGTTATACTGTATGGAGCATTATATGGGGCCCATTATACTGTATGGCGCAATATATGGGGTTCATCATACTGCATGGAGCAATATATGGGGCCTATTATATACTGTATGGAGCAATATATGGGGCTCTTTATTCTGTATGGAGGAATATATGGGGTCCTATTTTCTCTATGGAGCATTATATGAAGTCCATTATTCTGTACAGAGCAATATATGGAGTTCATTCTGTATGGGACAATATATGGGGCTCATTATTGTGTATGGAGCAATATATGTGGCTCATTATTCTGTATGGAGTAATATATGGGGCCCATTATTCTGTATGGAGCACTATGTGGTGCCCACAATACTGTACGGACCAATATATGGGGGCTCATTATTGTGTATGAATCACTATGTGGTGCTCATAATACTAAACGGAGCAATATATGGGGCTTGTTATACTGTATTGAGCAATATATGGGGCTTATTATTTTGTATGGAGGAATATATGGGGTCCATTATTCTGTATGGAGCAATATATGTGGCTCATTATTCTATATGGAGTAATATATGGGGCCCATTATACTGTATGGAGCATTATATGTAGCCCATTATTCTGTATGGAGCAATATATGGGGCAGATTATTCTGTATGGAGCGCTATGTGGTGCCCAAAATACTGAGTGGAGGACTATACTGTCTGGTTACTGACCAATTGTAAAATTTACAATAGATATCACTCATAATGTAAGAAGTAAGTGAAAACTTTGGCATTCTACTATACATATACTATACACATGAAAACCTGGAGCCGGCTCTGATCATGTGTAGACTGTAGAAAAAAAAATCCACAATCAGAAATTAAAAACAGATGAGATAAAGAAGAGGAATATATAGCAGTGAGCTGTTAATTTGTAAAGCAAAATTTGAGTGAAACATTTCCTTGAAAAGCAATCTCCTAGTTCAGAAAACCATTTAAAAGAAACAAAAAGACTACAAGTAGTACTTTTTTGCATTGATTTCTTATTACATGTTAGTTATACTTAGTTTTTTTTATGAAAATGGTAAAATAAATATCTTCTGGTTTCTTCCAGAAATCTTAATATAATTAATCTACAAATGTTCATGTGAGTGAAGATTGTACAAACATCCTTTGCACTTTAGGGATATCTGTTCTCTTGTATGTATTTTTAGATCTAAGGGAGGACTAGTCTTAGCTCAGAGAAGGGGGGCACATTCAGTTTCTATTTCTATATTAAATAATTCTCTTAGGCTAGGTTCACATTGTGCTATGCGCTTAATGGATTGCCCTAACGCAATGTGAACCTAGCCTTAGGGTATGTTTCCACGGGCAGAAACTGGCAGCACTTTGGATGCAGCACATGTCTGCTCCATCCAAAGCACTGCCGGATTTTGAACGCCGGTGATTCCGCATGTGTTCAGTGAACCATGTGGAATCACTGCATCCTACACATAGGATGGTGATATTTATCTTGCGGAGACGGAGCGTCTCTGCAAGATAAATAGACATGCTGCGATCTGGAAAGATGCGCTGCATGTCCATCTCCGCAGGGAAGCCGGAGGCGTCCCTGCACGTATCGTGCAGATGGGATTTCATGAAATCCCCTCCACTGTGCTGCAACATCTGTCCGCTGTGGGTTGGACGCCGCAGCTGTATGCAGTTTCCAACCTGCAGTGTTTAGTGACCGTGGAAACATACCCTTAATTTCTATATATACCGTATATACTCGAGTATAAGCCGAGATTTTCAGCCCAAATTTTTGGGCTGAAAGTGCCCCTCTCGGCTTATACTCGAGTCATGGTGGGTGGCAGGGTCGGCGGGTGAGGGGGAGAGGGCGCTGAGGCATACTTACCTAGTCCTGGCGCTCCTGACGCTGCCCCTGCCTGTCACACTGTCTCCGGGTGCCGCAGCTCTTCCTGTCAGCGGTCACGTGGGACTGCTCATTAGAGAAATGAATATGGACTCCACTCCCATAGGGGTGGAGCCACATATTCATTCCTCTGAGCGGTGCCAGTGACCGCTGACAGGAAGAGCTGCGGCACCAAGAGACAGTGTGACAGGCAGGGGCAGCGTCAGGAGCGCTAGGTGAGTAAATGCTGTGATTTAATTACATCCAAACACAGTTGGTTCCGACCTTCCTATAAATGCAGGCTTTACCATGATATTAGCCAGAGGTAAGTGTTCACACTAGGAAGTCAGGTCAGGGACCCATCCGATCTGAGATTACCTTGACGTTTGGTGGATGGGCTCACATTTTTTGACCAAATCTTGTGCTAAGCATCTCATGTGTTTTTTCATAGATTTCACAAGCCATTATGCTATTCACATTTCATGTATCGCACATTTTCTTGCTTTAGTACAGTTGAGTGCAGCCAGGGGTGAACCTACAGTACAGCCCCCCTATAGGGCACCCATCTCATGTACAGTCCCCCCATACATTACATGAGTGATAACTATTGTACATTCTACAATAGGTCATAATCAGACAGTATAGTCCTCCATACAGTATTCTGGGCACCACAGTGCTCCCTACAGAATAATGAGCCCCATATATTGCTCCATACAGAATAATGAGCCCCATATATTGCTCCATACAGAATAATGAGCCCCATATATTGCTCCATACAGAATAACATGCCCCATATATTGCTCCATACAGTATAATGAGCCCATATATTGCTCTATACAGTATAATGAGCACTACATGATGCTCCATACTGTATAATTGCCACGCAGTGCTCCATACTGAATAATGGGCACACAGTGCTCCATACTGTATAATGGCCACACATGATGCTCCATACTGTTTAATGGCCACACAGTGCTCCATACTGTATAATGGCCACACATGATGATCCATACTGTATAATGGCCACACAGTGCTCCATACTGTATAATGGGCACACATACTGCTCCATACTGTATAATGGCCACACATAGTTACTCCTACACACGTGGCTGCGCTCCGTACACCTTGTACACACGGCTCCACTCTGTACTCATGCGGCTCCGCTCCATACTCCTCGCACACACCCGGCTCTGCTCCATACAACTCATACACACCTGGCTCCGCTCCATACATCTCATACATACTCGGCTCCGCTCCGTACACCTCATACACACCCGGCTCTGCTCCATAAACCTCATACACACCCCGCTCCGCTCCGTACACCTCATACACATGTGGCTCCGCTCCGTACACCTCATACACATGCGGCTCCGCTCCGTACACCTCATACACATGCGGCTCCGCTCTGTACACCTCATACACATGCGGCTCCACTCCGCGCACCTTATACACACGCAGCTCCACACCATACACCTCATACACACGTGGCTCCGCTCCATACACCTCATACACATGCGGCTCCGCTCCACACACCTCATACACATGCGGCTCCGCTCCGTACACCTCGTACACATTCAGCACTGCTCCATACACCTCGTACACACATGGCTCCGCTCCATACACCTCATACACACACGGCTCCGCTCCATACACCTCGTACACACACGGCTCTGCTCGATGCACCTCATACACACATGGCTCTGCTCTATACACCTCATACACACGGCTCCGCTCCATACACCTCGTACACACACGGCTCTGCTCCATGCACCTAATACACACATGGCTCTGCTCCATACACCTCATACACACACAGCTCCGCTCCTTACACCTCATACACATTCAGCTCCGCTTCATACACCTCATACACACATGGCTCCGCTCCATACACCTCGTACACACACGGCTTTGCTCCATACACCTCGTTCACACATGGCTCCGCTCCATAAACCTCGTACACACATGGCTCCACTCCATACACCTCGTACACACGTGGCTCCACTCCATACACCTCGTACACACACGGCTCCGCTCCATACACCTCATACACACAGATCCGCTCCATACACCTCGTACACATTCAGTTCCGCTCCATACACCTCATATACACACGTCTCTACTCCGCACACCTCGTACACATTCAGCTCCGCTCCATACACCTCATACACACACTTACCATTGCAACCAGCACAGCAGAGTCCTGCAATCCATGGAGGTCCCGATCATGTGACCCATGACTCCTCCCCTCCTGTGACCTCATCACAGGTCCTGTTTGCACAGAGCAGCCAATATGTGGTGTGCTGCTCTGCGGGTGCAGGGATGACCTGCTGATATTGCACACCGTGGGTTGTGAGCAGGGGTGCACGCACTGCACTAGTGACAGCAGATGTCAGGGATTATGGAGAGTCGGCACCAGGTGTTCTGACCGCTGCTCTGCTGCCCCCTGTCTTTCAGTGAGGACTGCCGCCTGAAGCAAAGGGCTCAACTTGCCCCATGATAGCGGCGCCCCTGAGTGCAGCCATTGATCTATTTGCTTTCGGTAAGTCAGCCTGGGAGCTTTGGAACACTATTTACCTGCAGATTAACCCTATCTGCAGGTGAATAAAGTTATCCAAGGTGACAGATTTCCTTTAAAAGTTGACTATTGGATTAATCACGCATTCGTGATTTTATTACCTCTGTCCTCATTTATTTCCTAAAGAAGAAAAGAAATCATCAGGTAAGTGCTAGGCATGAGATCATTAAAAAACCCTCCTGTCTGTGTAACTGTTATTTTGTATCTTGAGTTCATTAATGTACTTCTTACTTGAATCTGCAATAAAGCAGCTTTTAGATTTCATTTTTTTGGCAAAACAGAGAAGCAGCATTATATAACTTAAAAATACCAAAAGGTAAGTAAATCAAAGTATTAAAATAATACAAAATTTTGTCAGTTTTAAAGATTTTCCCATTTTCCTATTCCAAAAAATAAAGATGTATTACCAAAAGACATCCTATGATTCCCTCCCTACAGTCCTAAGGCATGTTTCACACGTCAGTGTCTCCGGTACGTGTACTGACAGTTTTCTCACGTACCGGAGACACTGACACGCGTAGACCCCTTCAAATGAATGGGTCTATGCACATGTCTCCGTGTTTTCACGGAACGTGAGTCCGTGTGCAAAACACGGAGACATGTGCGCTTTTCTCCGGCAGCACGTAACGCATTACGTGCCGCACACGTGCACACGGAGAACAGTTTGCACACTCCTCCGTGTGCACGTACCGCCCGCAGGAGAGACAGCGCTACAGTAAGCGTTTGCTGGAGAGAAGGAATGAAAAATCAAGGTTTTTTTTCCCTTAAAAATAAAGTTTGTGAGTCACCACCGGCCTCCCATCCCCTGTGCGCCCCCCGCTTGCCGGGAAATACTCACCCAGCTCCCGCGATGTATGCTCTAAGCGCCGGCAGCAGGTCCTGTGTGAGCGGTCACATGGTACCGCTCATTACAGTGATGAATATGCACATATGGTGGTGACTCACAAACTTTATTTTTAAGGGAAAAAAACAAAACCTTGATTTTTCATTCCTTCTCTCCAGCGAACGCTGCTGGGGAGAAGGAATGAATGCTGGCTTCAGCACCACATGCAGGGGTCTGCGCCTAACTGTAGCGCTTACTCTTGCACGGTCCGTGTGGTCCTCAGTCGGCACATGGATGGCACATGGCTGCTGCACGTGTGCCACACTGATGTGCTACGTGAGCACATGGACACACAGACACGGATAATTCCGGTACCAATTTCTCCGGTACCAGAATTATTTGGACGTGTGAAAGAGGCCTAAGATGGAGAATGTTAGTTTGCATGGCCCTTGATTAAGCCAGCTGCTACTTCACATCAAAGTCTTGTGGACCAGTTATAAAAGTATTTCCTCGATAGACATTTTTTCAGTACTTCAGTTGCTTAGGATCAGCCTGAAATTGAGAGGTTATTTTTGTTGACTTTGTGGCCACATTTGGTTATAAAGTGGTCAAAAGGGTTTTCTGAAGACAAAATACTTTACTCAGTTTGATCAGACATTATAACATTTTTTTAGTCTGTATTATGCTTTTACATACTTATGGCCTTTGAGAAGAATGCAAATCTAGTTTGCCTATTTTTATTGTCTGACCTGCACAGAACAACTCATCTGTCTCTGTACTGAAAGGTCTGTAGTTGAGACTCAGTTACTGAGCATTTGTGAAAACAAACGGTAAAGCTGGAGAGACAAAAAGCACAAATAGGGTCTTATCTGATAGCCAAGTGGAATAAGATATTAAAGGTATGTTCACCTGATGGGATTGTGAAAGTCACAAATGTTAGGGACCCCCTGACCGAACTGTCGAGGTCCAGACACGAGTCGCACACAGCACAGTATTAGATGGGTAGACAGCACCTGTACACACATAACAGCATGGTCGCATGCATGCAGGACATGCGGCACGTAATCGCAGGAGGAGGGGCTGGGGCGCTCCCGGAGCACCAGAGCGATCAGCAGACTACCGATGGTAATATCCGGGGGTGACTGGCTGGGGTGCCAACAAGTGTGTAAGCAGAAGAGTAACCAGGTACAAGCGAGTGTCAGGAAACCGAGCAGGTATAACCAGAGCCGAGGGAACAACCGAAATGGGAAGTCAGAAACCAATCTGGGATCAGAGAACCAGATAATCCACAGATGGAACCTAATCGGCAGGCAAGTGCGATGTTGGGGACAGTCCGGGACAAAACGTGATGCAAACTCACAAGGCAGGCACAAGGCACAAACACACAAGCGTACAGGGGTCACTTAACTCAGCCGAGGGCAGAAGTATAACTGACAAGGATGCAAGCCTCCAGCGGCTATAAAAAGCACTCCCCTATCCTAAGGGATGCCATCAGCATTAACCCCCGAGGCTCCTGCTCAAATCCTGCCATAGGATCATGACAACAACATCTAGCATGTTAAAGACTGCAGCAGGACCACCAAGGAGATGCAATGCAATGAATGAGAAATATGGTGGTTCAAAGTCCACGCTGCCCAAGGTTCCAAAAATGTGATCACACACAAAAGTAAAACATGAATGCAGTTTATTTGGGCAGCGCAGACTTTGAACCATAGTATTCCTCATTTATTGCACTGAGCATTTGTGTGCACAAATATTAGACATGTCGTAAGAAGACCAGAATGTGATGAATAGGGTTGAGTGACTTTTACTTTTTTAAGGTCAAGTCGGGTTTCGCGAAACCCGACTATCTCAAAAGTTGAGTCGAGTGCAATCGGTCGATTATCTCGAAAAGTCGGGGATCGACCGAAATACGAAACCCAATGCAAGTCAATGGGGAAGCATAGTCGGCAGTGAGTGGGGGCCAGGAAAACACCTACAGTGCCCATTTTAATGGCAAAACATCCATTCTCGTTACTGAAGCTTGTCAATCCTAATTTACCTTATAGTAATAGTTAGGCATTGGAAATTGGGGGTCATTTGGCTTAAGTTGTGGGGGGTAGGGCTGGTTTAAGTATTTAGTGGGCCCAGGAAATGTGGACCACGTCGCGGCAGTGGAGCAGGGAGAGGTAAGTATTTAAACTTTGCAAGTGCTGTGATCCTGAGCAAGCAGGGAGGGGCTCACTCGTTGGCATTGCCACTGGCACAGGGCCCCTCAAAGTACGGTGGTGTGTTTGCACGGCGGCGGCGCCTCCCACCGGCAGCAAGACCTTTGCGTACTATGAGGGGCCCTGTGCCAGTGACGTCGCCAACGATTATTCCCCCCACACCTGATGAAGGAACCTGCACTTTCATCTGCACCTTCCTCTTTGTCCCCGTGTAAGGTGGTATGGTATGCGGGAAAAGGAACCTGACTTTCAGCAGGGTCACATTCTGGCTGTGTAGCGTGCACGGGGAATGTAGCGTTCTGGGTCAATGTACCAGCAAACTCATCTATCACTGGCTGGGCAATGGGCAGGATGAGGAGGAAACACAGATATAGGCACAAATAATAAAGTGGGCTAAATGCAGTTCAAAATTGGCAACAGGACTAAACAGGCGGCATTGCTTTGTCAAGTGGAGGACAACTGTAATGAGAGGCTGACACAGTGAGTAGGCCCAAATCAGTAAGTAGGCTAAATGCAGTTCAAAATTGGAAACAGAAGAAAACAGGCGGCACTGGTTTGTTCAGTGGAGGAGAACAGCAAGGAGCGGCAGACACCGTTGGTAGGGCCAACAATAGGTCAAATGCAGTGTTATATTAAAAACAATTTAATGAGAGCCTTAAGGAAAGGCAACCTGGAGAACACCTTGGAGCGGCAGACACCGTTTCTAGAACCCAAACCCAACTTGTAGGCCTAATGCAGTGTTATATTACCAACTACTTAACGAGAGCCTCAAAATTGAAGCTAAGGAAAGGAAACTAGGAGAACACCTTGGATCGGCAGACACCGTTTCTAGAACCCAAACCAAACTTATAGGCCTAATGCAGTGTTATATTAACAACTACTTAACAAGAGCCTCAAAATTGAAGCTCAGGAAAGGCAACCTGGAGAACACCTTGGAGCGGCAGACACCGTTTCTAGAACCCAAACCCAACATGGAGGCCTAATGCAGTGTTATATTACCAACTACTTAACGAGAGCCTCAAAATTGAAGCTAAGGAAAGGCAACCTGGAGAACACCTTGGATCGGCAGACACCGTTTCTAGAACCCAAACCCAACTTGGAGGCCTAATGCAGTGTTATATTACCAACTACTTAACGAGAGCCTCAAAATTGAAGCTAAGGAAAGGCAACCTGGAGAACACCTTGGATCGGCAGACACCGTTTCTAGAACCCAAACCCAACTTGGAGGCCTAATGCAGTGTTATATTACCAACTACTTAACGAGAGCCTCAAAATTGAAGCTAAGGAAATGCAACCTGGAGAACACCTTGGAGCGGCAGACACCGTTTCTAGAACCCAAACCCAACTTGTAGGCCTAATGCAGTGTTATATTACCAACTACTTAATGAGAGCCTCAAAATTGAAGCTCAGGAAAGGCAGCCTGGAGAACACCTTGGAACGACAGACACCGTTTCTAGAACCCAAACCCAACTTGTAGGCCTAATGCAGTGTTATATTACCAACTACTTAACGAGAGCCTCAAAATTGAAGCTAAGGAATGGCAACCTGGAGAACACCTTGGAGCGACAGACACCGTTTCTAGAACCCAAACCCAACTTGTAGGCCTAATGCAGTGTTATATTACCAACTACTTAACGAGAGCCTCAAAATTGAAGCTAAGGAAAGGCAACCTGGAGAACACCTTGGAGCGGCAGACACCGTTTCTAGAACCCAACCCAACATGTAGGCCTAAAGCAGTGTTATATTAACAACTACTTAACGAGAGCCTCAAAATTGAAGCTAAGGAAAGGCAACCTGGAGAACACCTTGGAGCGGCAGACACCGTTTCTAGAACCCAAACCCAACTTGTAGGCCTAATGCTGTGTTATATTACCAACTACTTAACGAGAGCCTCAAAATTGAAGCTCAGGAAAGGCAACCTGGAGAACACCTTGGAGCGATAGACACAGTTTCAAGAATCCAAACCCAACTTGTGGGCCTAATGCAGTGTTATATTACCAACTACTTAACGAGAGCCTCAAAATTGAAGCCAAGGAAAGGCAACCTGGAGAACACCTTGGAGCGGCAGACACTGTTTCTAGAACCCAAAACCCAACTTGTAGGCCTAATGCAGTGTTATATTACCAACTAGTTAACGAGAGTCTCAAAATTGAAGCTAAGGAAAGGCAACCTGGAGAACACGTTGGAGTGGCAGACACCGTTTCTAGAACCCAAACTCAACTTGTAGGCCTAATGCAGTGTTATATTACCAACTACTTAACGAGAGCCTCAAAATTGAAGCTAAGGAAAGGCAACCTGGAGAACACCTTGGAGTGGCAGACACCATTTCTAGAACCCCAAACCTAACTTGTAGGCCTAATGCAGTGTTATATTACCAACTACTTAACGAGAGCCTCAAAATTGAAGCTAAGGAAAGGCAACCTGGAGAACACCTTGGAGCGGCAGACACCGTTTCTAGAACCCAACCCAACATGTAGGCCTAAAGCAGTGTTATATTAACAACTACTTAACGAGAGCCTCAAAATTGAAGCTAAGGAAAGGCAACCTGGAGAACACCTTGGAGCGGCAGACACCGTTTCTAGAACCCAACCCAACTTGTAGGCCTAATGCAGTGTTATATTAACAACTACTTAACGAGAGCCTCAAGATTGAAGCAAAGGAAAGGCAACCTGGAGAACACCTTGGAGCTGCAGACACAGTTTGTAGACCCCAACCAAACTTGTGGCCCCAATGCACTTTTAAAATTCCGACAGGCTGAAAATCTGACAATTGCAGCTCACTTTTTTAAGAGGAGGACAGCTGTATTGAGTGGCGCAGACAGACACTGCTAGTAGACCTTACACCACAAAGTTTGCTTGCTGCAGGTTTAAAAAAGGTTACATGGGTACACAGGCAGCATTGTTGTGGTCAGCGGAGGACAATTTGAAAGATGGACCACAGACAGACTTAGTATGGCTAAAATAAAAAAATAGGCTCAATGCAGGTTCAATAATGTTGCAGGGGTGCACAGGCAGCATTGGTGTGGTCAGCGGAGGACAATTTGAAGGATGGGCCGCAGACAGACTTAGTAGGCCTAAAATTAAAAAAATAAGCTCAATGCAGGTTCAATAATGTTGCAGGGGTGCACAGGCAGCATTGGTGTGGTCAGCGGAGGACAATTTGAAGGATGGAACGCAGACAGACTTAGTAGGCCTAAAATAAAAAAATAGGCTCAATGCAGGTTCGATTATGTTGCAGGGGTACACAGGCAGCATTGGTGTGGTTAGCGGTGGACAATTTGAAGGATGGGCCGCAGACAGACTTAGTAGGCCTAAAATAAAAAAAAATAGGCTCAATGCAGGTTCAATAATGTTGCAGGGGTGCACAGGCAGCATTGGTGTGGTCAGCGGAGGACAATTTGAAGGATGGGCCACAGACAGACTTAGTAGGCCTAAAATAAAAAAAATAGGCTCAATGCAGGTTCAATAATGTTGCAGGGGTGCACAGGCAGCATTGGTGTGGTCAGCGAAGGACAATTTGAAGGATGGAACGCAGACAGACTTAGTAGGCCTAAAATAAAAAAATAGGCTCAATGCAGGTTCGATTATGTTGCAGGGGTACACAGGCAGCATTGGTGTGGTCAGCGGAGGACAATTTGAAGGATGGGCCGCAGACAGACTTAGTAGGCCTAAAATAAAAAAAATAGGCTCAATGCAGGTTCAATAATGTTGCAGGGGTGCACAGGCAGCATTGGTGTGGTCAGCGGAGGACAATTTGAAGTAGTGTCTGACACAGTTAGTACTCCAAAATAATAAATAGATGTTAATGTCTCTCAACAAAAAAACAAACAAAAAAAACAGGTGGCATACTTAGGTACAGGGGTGGGCTCCTCTGCTGACTTTCAGACATTGTTATTTGGCGCAAAGTATATACTGGTGTAAATGTAGGACAGGGCCCCTGAATATTTCAACTAGCATCATACATGTCAACAATTTGGTATTCTCCATGCCAGGCATTGAAGGATTTCATGGCATAGACTAAACAGTGGTGGATCTGTGAGAGATAATTTTGCAAGTGGTAGAGCACTGATTGAGCTGGGGGGACACTCTCGTGGCCGGCGGTACTGGCCCAGGGCCCCTCATGTTACAACGGTATGTCTGACGTTGGGTGCGTGCCACCACCGCCAGAGACACTTCATTGTACTATGAGGGACCCAGTGCCAGTGCCGTCGCCCAAAAGCGTGCACACCCACCTCTTCAGACAAACAGCACTCTCACGGGTGCTTGCACCAAGTGGTGACCACGGCCCCGTGGGGGGAGTCAGCCCATTTAGGGAGGTGTAAACATGTCGTATGCTGGACATACAGCAGCTGCAAAATATGATATTGGAACAGTGAGTAAGACCTGTCCGAAAGCAAGACCTTTTTACAGAAAAGCTAGGTGTCAGCCAGGAAAAGTGGGGCAAAATAATTAGAAATCCATGAGTGGTTCATTTTAATGAAGGTTAGATCATCTACATTTTGGGTAGCCAGACGAGTCCTTTTTTCAGTCAGTATTGAACCAGCAGCACTGAATACTCTTTCTGATAGCACACTAGCTGCTGGGCAAGCAAGCTCCTGCAATGCATATTCAGCCAATTCAGGCCAGGTGTCTATTTTGGACGCCCAGTAATCAAATGGGAATGACGGTTGAGGGAGAACATCGATAAGGGAGGAAAAATAGTTTGTAACCATACTGGACAAATGTTGTTTCCTGTCACTTTGAATTGATGCTGCAGTACCTGTCCTGTCTGCGGTCATTGCGAAATCACTCCACAACCTGGTCAGAAAACCCCTCTGTCCAACGCCACTTCTGATTTATGCACCTCTAATACCTCTGCCCTGTTGCCCCCTGCAGCTCGTGTGAGAACCATCACCGGCGCTGTGTGCTGGGAATGCCTGAATCAAACGGTCTACAAGAGTTGCTTGTTTGGTTGCCAATATTTGTTCAAGGTTCTCATGTGGCATGATATTTTGCAATTTGCCTTTATAGCGTTGATCCCGGAGATAGGCCAACCAGTAATCGTCATCGGTCATCATTTTTATAATGCGTGGTTCCCTTTTGAGGATACGCAAGGCATAATCCGCCATGTGGGCCAATGTTCCAGATGTCAAATCAGTGCTTGTGCTGGGTTGAGGAGCACTTTCGGGCAAATCAATGTCACTTTTCTCCCTCAAAAACCTTGAACCTGGCCATGCAATGCCAGCAATTTCTATTGCCCCCTGAGAAGCTTCATCCAAAAAATACTCATCCCCATCATCCTCCTCATCCACCTCCTCCTCGCCCGCCACCTTGTCCAATAGACTTCCCTGACCAGACAATAGCTGACTGTCATCAAGGCTTCCCTCGTCCTCGGATGCAGATGCCTGCTCCTTTATGTGCGTCAAACTTTGCATCAGCAGACGCATTAGGGGGATGCTCATGCTTATTATGGCGTTGTCTGCAGTAACGAGCTGTGTGCATTCCTCAAAACACTGAAGGACTTGACACAGGTCTTGAAGCTTTGACCACTGCACACCTGACAACTCCATGTCTGTCATCCAACTGCCTGCCTGTGTATGTGTATCCTCCCATAAATACATAACAGCGCGCCTCTGTTCGCACAGTCTCTGAAGCATGTGCAGTGTGGAGTTCCACCTTGTTGCAGCGTCGACGATTAGGCGATGCTGGGGAAGGTTCAAAGATCGATGATGGTTCTGCATACGGCTGGAGTGTACGGGCGAATGGCGGATGTGCGAGCAAAGTCTGCGCACCTTGAGGAGCTGGTCAGGTAACCCCGAATAACTTTTCAGGAAGCACTGCACCAACAGGTTTAAGGTATGAGCCAGGCAAGGAATGTGTTTCAGTTGTGAAAGGGCTATGGCAGCCATAAAATTCCTTCCGTTATCACTCACTACCTTGCCTGCCTCAAGATGTACACTGCCCAGCTATGACTGAGTTTCTTGCTGCAAGAACTCAGACAGAACTTCCGCGGTATGTCTGTTTGTCACCCAAACACTTCATTGCCAATACAGCCTGCTGACGCTTGCCACTAGCTGTTCCATAATGGGACACCTCGTGTGCAACAGTGGCAGCTGCGGATGGAGTGGTCGTGCGACTGCATTCTGTGGACGAGCTCTCGCTTCTGCTGGAGGACGAGGAGGAGGAGGGGGTGCGAACGCCTACAGCCAACTGTTTCATAGACCGTGGGCTAGGCAGAACTGTCCCAATATTGCTGTCCCCTGTGGACCCTGCATCCACCACATTAACCCAGTGTGCCGTGATGGAAACGTAACGCCCCTTGCCATGCCTACTGGTCCATGCATCTGTTGTCCGGTGCACCTTTCTACTCACAGATTGCCTGAGTGCATGGACAATGCGGTCTTTTACATGCTGGTGGAGGGCTGGGATGGCTTTTCTCGAAAAGAAGTGTCGACTGGGTAGCTCGCAGCGTGGTACAGCTTAGTCCATAAGGGCTTTGAAAGCTTCGCTTTCAACTAACCGGTAGGGCATCATCTCTAAGGAGATTAGTCTAGCAATGTGAGCATTCAAACCCTGTGTACGCGGATGCGAGGATGAGTACTTCCTTTTCCTAATGATTGTCTCTTATAGGGTGAGCTGGACTGGAGAGCTGCATATGGTGGAACTAGCGGGGGTGCCGGTGGACATGGCAGACTGAGAGAGGGTTGGTGATGGTATTCTTGCTGTTGCCCTACATACAGTGTTTCCTACCACGAACCTGGTGATTCCCTGACTGCTTTGGCCTTGCGACGAAACCTCCACATTTACTGCAGGTGGTGTGGTAAACGGTGGGCTTACAGTGAGGGAAGGGATGTAGCGTTGCTGACTAGCTTCATTGTGAGAGGGTGCAACAACGTTAAGGGATGCTTGGTAGTTAGTCCAGGCTTGCAAGTGCATGCTGGTTAAATGTCTACGCATGCAACTTGTATTTAGATTTTTAACATTCTGACCTCTGCTGAAGGTCCTTGAGCATTTCTTACAGATGACATTGCACTGATCATTTGGATCTTGGTTAAAAAAATGCCAGACTGCACTCTTCCTACTATCGGATACCTTTTCAGGCATTGCACACTGAGCTACTTTAACCGGATGGCCACGCTGTCCTGCAACTGTTTTTGGTTTTGCCACACGTTTTTGGCTCCTCCGCTTCAGAGCTACTGCCGCTGCACCCTGTTCCCCCAATGGCTGCCAATCGGGGTCAACAACTGGGTTATCTATGACCTCCTCTTCTATATCCTGTGCACCTTCCTCTGTGTCACCATGTAAGCCGGTGCTATAGCGTTCGTGACGGGGCTCCATAGTCTCATCGGGGTCAGATTCTGGCTCAGTACACTGCAAGGGCAATGTTGTGATCTGAGTCAAAGGAACAGCATAATAATCTGGCTGTGGCTGTACATCTGTGCACTCCATATCCGATTCATCTTGCAATGGGCATGGCCTGTTCACAATTTCCCTTTCTAGCCCAGGCACGGTATGTGTAAAGAGCTCCATGGAGTAACCCGTTGTGTCGCCTGACGCATCCTTCTCTGTTGTTCTGGGTGAAGAACACAAGGAAGCGACTTGTCCCTGACTGGGAACATCCACTGACGACGCGCTGCTTTTACATTTTGCACTTTCCGAAGAGGAGGCGAAAGAGCTAGAGGCAGAGACAGAAAGGAAAGCCAAAACTTGTTCCTGCTGCTCCGGCTTTAAAAGCGGTTTTCCTACTCCCAGAAAAGGGACCGTTCGAGGCCTTGTGTAGCCAAACGATGACGCTGGCTCAACAACTCTAGACTTAGGTGCTATATTGTTTTTCCCACGACCACCTTATGCTCCACCACTAGGGTTGAGCGAAACGGGTCGGCCATTTTCAGAAGTCGCCGACTTTTGGCAAAGTCGGGTTTCATGAAACCCGACCCGACCCCTGTGTGGGGTCGGCCATGAGGTCGGTGATCTTCTGAATCTGGTATCGGAATTCCAATACCGAGTTCCGATATGTTTGCAATATCGGAAATCGGTATCGGAATCCATATTTAAGTGTAAAATAAAGAATTAAAATAAAAAATATTTCTATACTTACCCTCTGACGCGCCCTGGTACTAACCAGCAGCCTTCCTTCCTTAGAATCAGCGTGTGAAGGACCTTAGATGACGTCGCGGCTTGTGATTGGTCGCGTGACCGCTCACGCGACCAATCACAAGCTGCGACGTTACCGAATGACCTTCCTACCGAAGGAAGGCTGCCGGTTAGTACCAGGGCGCGTCAGAGGGTAAGTATAGCAATATTTTTTATTTTAATTCTTTATTTTACACTTAAATATGGATCCCAGGGCCTGAAGGAGAGTTTCCTCTCCTTCAGACCCTGGGAACCATAGTATCCCATTGCACTGCATTGGGTTTCATGTTTCGGCCGACCCCGACTTTTCTATAGGATCGGCCGATTTCACTTGACCCGACTTTTGAGAAAGTCGGGTTTCGTGAAACCCGACCCGATCCTATAAAAGTAAAAGTCGCTCAACCCTATCCACCACCACTACCATCATTACCAGCAGGCAATGACCGCCCACGGCCACGACCTCTACCACCAAACGTCCTCATTCTTTGAAAAATGTCACCAAACAAACGGTATTTGGTACTGTAAAACCAGTTAGAAGGTGTACGCAAACTTGTGGTGAATTTAAATCTCCCTTTATAGGTGTGTGAGACTGGAGGGAAAATCAGGCCCACTGTATAACAGTACACAGCTTCACTGGCAGACAGTGGCTGACAGATATGCCACTAACAGGACTGACGCAGATGCACACACTGGCAATAACAATCTCCCCCTTTTTTATATGGGAGACTAGTGAATAAATCAGGCCCACTGTTGAACAGTATATTTTCTGCGCAGAAAATGACAGACAGATGCCACACACAGGACTGGCACAGATGCAGATTTGCCAATATTAATCTCTCCCTTTTTTATTTTTTATGGGAGACTAGTGAATAAATCTGGCCCACTGTTGAACAGTATATTTTCTGTGGCAGAAAATGACAGACAGATGCCACAGACAGGACTGGCACAGATGCAGATTTGCCAATATTAATCTCCCCTTTTTTTTTTCTGGGAGACTAGTGAATAAATCTGGCAAACTGTATTACAGTATATTTTCTGTGGCAGAAGATGACAGACAGATGCCACAGACAGGACTGGCACAGATGCAGATTTGCTAATATTAATCTCCCCCTTTTTTATTTTTTATGGAAGACTAGTGAATAAATCAGGCCCACTGTTGAACAGTATATTTTCTGTGGCAGAAAATGACAGACAGATGCCACAGACAGGACTGGCACAAATGCAGATTTGCCAATATTAATCTCCCCCTTTTTTATTTTGTATGGGAGACTAGTGAATAAATCAGGCCCACTGTTGAACAGTATATTTTCTGTGGCAGAAAATGACAGACAGATGCCTCAGACAGGACTGGCACAGATGCAGATTTGCCAATATTAATCTCCCCCTTTTTTATTTTTTCTGGGAGACTAGTGAATAAATCTGTCCCACTGTAATACAGTATATTTTCTGTGGCAGAAAATGACAGACAGATGCCACAGACAGGACTGACACACATGCAGATTTGCCAATATTAATCTCCCCCTTTTTTTTCTGGGAGACTAGTGAATAAATCTGGCCCACTGTATTACAGTATATTTTCTGTGGCAGAAAATGTCAGACAGATGCCACAGACAGGATAGGCACAGATGCAGATTTGCCAATATTAATCTCCCCTTATTTTCTGGGAGACTAGTGAATAAATCTGGCAAACTGTATTACAGTATATTTTCTGTGGCAGAAAATGACAGACAGATGCCACAGACAGTAGTGGCACAGATGCAGATTTGCCAATATTAATCTCCCCTTTTTTTTCTGGGACACTAGTGAATAAATCTGGCCCACTGTATTACAGTATATTTTCTGTGGCAGAAAATGACAGACAGATGCCACAGACTGGACTGGCACAGATGCAGATTTGCCAATATTAATCTCCAATTTTTTTATTTTTTATGGGAGACTAGTGAATAGATCAGGCCCTCTGTTGAACAGTATATTTTCTGTGGCAGAAAATGACAGACAGATGCCACAGACAGGACTGGCACAGATGCAGATTTGCCAATATTAATCTCCCTCTTTTTTATTTTTTCTGGGAGACTAGTGAATAAATCTGGCCCACTGTTGAACAGTATATTTTCTGTGGCAGAAAATGACAGACAGATACCACAGAAAGGACTGGCATATATGCAGATTTGCCAATATTAATCTCCCCCTTTTTTTTCTGGGAGACTAGTGAATAAATCTGGCCCACTGTTGAACAGTATATTTTCTGTGGCAGAAAATGACAGACAGATGCCACAGACAGGACTGGCACAGATGCAGATCTGCCAATATTAATCTCCCCCTTTTTTTCTGGGAGACTAGTGAATAAATCTGTCCCACTTTATAACAGTATATTTTCTGTGGCAGAAAATGAGTGACAGATGCCACAGACAGGACTGGCACAGATGCAGATTTGCCAATTTTATTCTCCCCTTCTTTTTTTTTTATATGGGAGACCAGTGAATAAATCAGGCCCACTGTATTACAGTATAGTTTCTGTGGCAGAAAATGACTGACAGAGATACCGCAGACAGGACTGGTGCAGATGCACTGATTGGCAATATAAATCTCATTTTTAGGTGTGGGACAGTGCAGAAAAATACAGGCCCACTGTTTTACACTACACAGTTTCAGGGGCAGAAAGTGGCTTGAAGATATATAAAAAAAAAAACAAAAAAAAAACAAAAAGGGACTGTACTACAATTACTATCTCCCTACAATAATCTCAGAAAAGTATGGCAAGCAGCAATAAAAAGGACTGCTGGACACAAAAGTGTGGACAAATAAACAAGATAGCTGTGCAGAAAGGAAGGAGCAACAGGATTTGTGCTTTGAAAAAAGCAGTGGGTTTGCACAGCGGTGTACAAACAGCAA
This sequence comes from Ranitomeya imitator, assembly GCF_032444005.1. NCBI lineage: Eukaryota > Metazoa > Chordata > Amphibia > Anura > Dendrobatidae > Ranitomeya > Ranitomeya imitator. The sequence continues at coordinate 229,939,270 of NC_091285.1, read as the reverse complement.
TGCAGCTATCAGGGAGCCTTCTAGGGCAGCCCAATGAGCTACAGAGCTGATGAAGAAAAATCTAGCCTCCATTGTCCCTGCAAAGAAAAGGTGGTGTTGGACAGTGGAAATTGCTACAGCACAAGCGGTTTGGGGGTGAATTTACCCTGCCTAACGCTATCCCTACTTCTGATGAACCGGCAGCAACCTCTCCCTATGCTCAAATTGGCAGCAGTAAGATGGCGGTCGGCGTGCACGCCCCATTATAGCCCCTGTGATGCCACAGAAAGAAAGCCAATCACTGCCATGTCCTTCTCTAAGATGGTGAGGACCAGGACCTATGTCATCACGCTGCCCACACTCTGCGTCCACCTTCATTGGCTGAAAAATGGCGCTGAGCGCGTCATATGAAACGCGACTTTGGCGCGAAGGTCACTGACCGCGTGGCCGACCCAACACAGGGATCGGTGTTATGATCCGGTGACCTTGGAGCCGCATGAAACTTTCTCTGGAGTAGGTGGTAACTATACTGATCGCAAATCCTGATCTTAACACTGCAACTAGAAGTAGCCGTGGGGTGTACCTAACAAACCCCAGACACCTCATCACAGCCGGAGGACTAAATACCGCTATAGGTGGAAATAGGAATACTACCTTGCCTCAGAGCAGAACCCCAAAGGATAGGCAGCCCCCCACAAATATTGGCTGTGAGTAGGAGAGGAAAGACAAACACAGGCAGAAAAACAGGATTTAGCACAAGAGGCCACTCTAGCTAAAATAGGAAAGGATAGGACAGAGTACTGTGCGGTCAGTATTAAAACCCTTCCAAAAATATCCACAGCAGATTATACAAAAAATTCCTCCATCTAACTAAAGATGTGGTACGTATATCTGCATCTCCAGAGACTCCTACACTCAGAGCAGGAATACAATCAAAAAACAAGTACACAGCTTGTGTGCCATAGAAAAAGAAACAGACACTTATCTTTGCTGAATTGGCAACTAAGCAGGAGAAGCCAGACTGAGATCCAACACTTCCCAAGAAACATTGACAACTGGCAAGGACTAATGAGTCCTGCAAACCTAAATACCCCAGTCAGAATTGCAATCAGCAGATACACCTGTCCAGGACTGCAGCCCAGGGACAACTGCATTACCACCTACAACCACCGGAGGGAGCCCAAAAGCAGAATTCACAACAGTACTCCCCTCTTGAGGAGGGGTCACTGAACCCTCACCAGAGCCCCCAGGCCGATCAGGATGAGCCAGATGAAAGGCACGAACCAAATCAGCGGCATGGACATCAGAGGCAAAAACCCAAGAATTATCCTCCTGGCCATAACCCTTCCATTTGACAAGGTACTGAAGCTTCCGCCTCGAAAAACGGGAATCCAAAATCTTCTCAACAACATATTTCAACTCTCCATCAACCAACACAGGGGCCGGAGGATCAACAGAGGGAACAACGGGCTCCACATATTTCCGCAACAAAGATCTATGGAAGACATTATGGATCGCAAAAGAGGCCGGAAGCGCCAGTCGAAAAGACACCATATTAATAATCTCAGAAATCCTATAAGGACCAATAAACCGAGGCTTAAACTTAGGAGAAGAAACCTTCATAGGAACATGATGGGAAGACAACCAGACCAGATCCCCAACCCGAAGCCGGGAACCAACACACCGACGACGGTTAGCAAAACGTTGAGCCTCCTCCTGAGACAACACCAAATTGTCCACCACATGAGCCCAAATCTGCTGCAACCTGTCAACCACAGAATCCACACCAGGACAGTCAGAAGGCTCAACCTGCCCAGAAGAAAAACGAGGATGAAAACCAAAATTACAAAAGAAAGGCGAAACCAAAGTAGCCGAACTAGCCCGATTATTAAGGGCAAACTCGACCAATGGCAAGAAAGCCACCCAATCATCCTGATCAGCAGACACAAAGCATCTCAAATAAGTCTCCAAAGTCTGATTAGTTCGCTCGGTCTGACCATATGTCTGAGGATGAAACACAGAAGAAAAAGACAAATCAATGCCCAGCCTAGCACAAAAGGCCCGCCAAAACCTAGAAACCAACTGGGAACCTCTGTCGGACACAATATTCTCCGGAATACCATGCAAACGGACCACATGCTGAAAAAACAACGGAACCAAATCCGAAGGGGAAGGCAATTTAGGCAAAGGCACCAAATGAACCATCTTAGAGAACCGGTCACAAACAACCCAGATAACCGACATCCTCTGGGAAACCGGAAGATCGGAAATAAAATCCATAGAAATATGCGTCCAGGGCCTCTCAGGGACCGGCAATGGCAAAAGCAACCCACTAGCACGGGAACAACAAGGCTTCGCCAGCGCACAAGTCCCACAGGACTGCACAAAAGAACGCACATCACGCGACAAAGAAGGCCACCAAAAGGACCTACCAACCAAGTCTCTGGTACCAAAAATGCCAGGATGACCAGCCAACACGGAACAGTGAACCTCAGAAATCACTCTACTAGTCCATCTATCAGGAACAAACAGTTTCCCCACAGGACAGCGGTCAGGTTTGTCAGCCTGAAATTCCTGAAGAACCCGTCGTAAATCAGGGGAAATGGCAGAAAGGACCACCCCTTCTTTCAGAATACCGACCGGTTCTAAGACCTCAGGAGAATCAGGCAAAAAACTCCTAGAGAGGGCATCAGCCTTAATGTTCTTAGAACCCGGAAGGTACGAGACCACGAAATCAAAACGGGAAAAAAACAAGGACCATCGAGCCTGTCTAGGATTCAGCCGTTTGGCAGACTCGAGGTAAATCAAATTCTTATGATCGGTCAAGATCACAATACGGTGCTTAGCTCCCTCAAGCCAATGTCGCCACTCCTCAAACGCCCACTTCATAGCCAACAACTCCCAATTGCCGACATCATAATTGCGTTCAGCAGGCGAAAGCTTACGGGAAAAGAAGGCACACGGTTTCATTAAGGAACCAACAGGATCCCTCTGAGACAAAACGGCCCCTGCCCCAATCTCAGAAGCGTCAACCTCAACCTGAAACGGAAGAGAAACATCCAGTTGGCGCAACACCAGAGCAGAAGTAAATCGACGTTTAAGCTCCTGAAAGGCAGAGACAGCCGCAGAGGACCAATTCGCCACATCAGCACCTTTCTTCGTCAAATCGGTCAAGGGTTTAACCATGCTGGAAAAATTAGCAATGAAACGGCGATAAAAATTTGCAAAACCCAAAGATTTCTGAAGGCTCTTCACGGATGTGGGCTGAATCCAATCATGAATGGCCTGAACCTTAACCGGATCCATCTCTATAGACGAAGGAGAAAAAATAAAGCCCAAAAAAGAAACCTTCTGCACCCCAAAGAGACACTTAGACCCATTCACAAACAGGGCATTGTCACGAAGGATCTGAAATACCATCCTGACCTGTTGCACATGAGACTCCCAATCATCGGAAAAAATCAAAATATCGTCCAAATATACAATCAAGAACTTATCAATATAAGTCCGGAAAATATCATGCATGAAGGACTGAAAAACAGATGGAGCATTAGTGAGCCCGAATGGCATCACAAGGTATTCAAAATGGCCTTCGGGCATGTTAAACGCAGTTTTTCATTCATCACTCTGCTTAATACGAACAAGATTATATGCCCCCTGAAGGTCAATCTTCGTAAACCAACTAGCTCCCTTAATCCTAGCAAACAAATCGGTAAGCAAAGGTAAAGGGTATTGAAACTTGACCGTAATTTTATTCAAGAGGCGATAATCAATACAGGGTCTCAAGGAACCATCTTTTTTAGCAACAAAAAAGAACCCCGCTCCCAATGGTGAAAAAGATGGCTGAATATGCCCTTTCTCCAAAGACTCCTTAATATAGCTCCGCATGGCGGTATGTTAAGGCACAGACAGGTTGAAAAGTCGACCCTTAGGAAACTTACAGCCTGGAATCAAGTCAATAGCACAATCGCATTCCCTGTGCGGTGGAAGGAAACTGGACTTGGGCTCATCGAATACATCCTAAAAATCAGACAAAAACTCCGGAATTTCAGAAGAGGAAGAAGAGGAGATTGACATCAAAGGAACATCATTATGAACCCCCTGACAACCCCAACTAGTCACAGACATGGATTTCCAATCCAACACAGGATTATGTACCTGCAACCACGGAAAACCCAGCACGATAGCATCATGCAAATTATGCAACACCAGAAATCAACAATCTTCCTGATGGGCTGGCGCCATGCGCATGGTCACCTGTGTCCAAAACTGGTGCTTATTTTTAGAAAAGGGGGTAGCATCAATGCCCCTTAAAGGAATAGGATTCTGCAAAGGCTGCAAGGGAAAACCACAACGCCTGGCAAACTCAAAGTCCATTAAGTTCAAGGCGGTGCCTGAATCCACAAACGCCATGACAGAAAATGATGACAATGAGCAGATCAAGGACACAGATAACAGAAATTTAGGTTGTACAGTACTGATGGTAAATGAACTAGTGATCCTCTTTGTCCGCTTAGGGCAGACTGAAATGACATGAGAAGCGTCGCCACAATAATAACACAACCTATTCTGACGTCTGAATCCTTGTCGTTCCGTTCTAGACAGAATCCTATCACACTGCATTGGCTCAGGAATCTGCTCTGAGCACAACACCACAGCGCGCACAGTTCTGCGCTCCCGCAAGCGCCGGTCAATCTGAATGGCCAGAGACATAGAATCACTCAGACCAGAAGGCGTGGGAAACCCCACCATAACATCTTTAACGGATTCAGAAAGACCCTTTCTGAAAATTGCCGCCAAAGCATCATTATTCCATTTAGTCAACATAGACCATTTTCTGAATTTCTGACAATACAATTCTGCCGCCTCTTGACCCTGAAACAGGGCAAACAAGGTCTTCTCAGCTTGATCCACAGAATTAGGTTCATCATATAATAATCCTAAAGCCTGAAAAAAGGAGTCTACATTAAGCAAAGCCGGATTCCCAGATTCCAGGGAAAACGCCCAATCCTGCGGGTCGCCACGCAGCAGGGAGATGACGATTTTAACCCGCTGAATGGAATCACCGGAGGATCGAGGTCTCAAAGCAAAAAACAGTTTACAGTTGTTTTTAAAACTCAAAAATTTGGACCTGTCACCAAAAAACAAATCAGGAGTAGGAATCTTTGGTTCTAAAACAGGAGTCTGAACAATATAATCTGAAATACCCTGTACCCTAGCAGCAAGCTGGTCTACACGAGAAGCTAATTCCTGAACATTCATGCTAGCACAAGGCTCCTCAGCCACCCAAAGATAAAGAGGGAAGAGAAGATAAAGCAGACTGAAGAAAAAAAATGGCTCAACACCTTTCTTCCCTTCTTCTGAGATGCATTTAACTCATTATGGGCCAGTTGTATTGTTATGATCCGGTGACCTTGGAGCAGCATGAAACTTTCTCTGGAGTAGGTGGTAACTATACTGACCGCAAATCCTGATCTTAACACCGCAACTAGAAGTAGCCGTGGGGTGTACCTAACAAACCCCAGACACCTCGTCACAGCTGGAGGACTAAATACAACTATAGATGGAAATAGGAATACTACCTTGCCTCAGAGCAGAACCCCAAAGGATAGGCAGCCCCCCACAAATATTGGCTGTGAGTAGGAGAGGAAAGACAAACACAGGCAGAAAACCGGATTTAGCACAAGAGGCCACTCTAGCTAAAATAGGAAAAGATAGGACAGAGTACTGTGCGGTCAGTATTAAAACCCTTCCAAAAATATCCACAGCAGATTATACAAAAAAATTCCTCCATCTAACGAAAGACGTGGAACGTATATCTGCAACTCGAGAGACTCCTACACTCAGAGCAGGAATACAATAAAAAAACAAGCACACAGCTTGTGTGCCATAGAAAAAGAAACAGACACTTATCTTTGATGAATTGGCAGCTAAGCAGGAGAAGCCAGACAGAGATCCAACACTTCCCAAGAAACATTGACAACTGGAAAGGACTAATGAGTCCTGCAAACCTAAATACCCCAGTCAGAATTGCAATCAGCAGATACACCTGTCCAGGACTGCAGCCCAGGGACAACTGCATTACCATCGGAGGGAGCCCAAAAGCAGAATTCACAACAGATCAGGTCGGGTTTCGTGAAACCCGACTTTGCCAAAAGTCGGGGACTTATGAAAATGACCGATCCGTTTCGCTCAACCCTAGTGGTGAACTCTAACCTCACCAACCTGCCTGAAGTCACGATTACATCACTTGCACCAGCATTCCATTCTGCATTCCCCAGGGGACACATAAGATCAGCTTGGCACAGTTTTGCCAAGACACCCCTGTCCACACGAGCCCAGGAAGGCACATGTAGTGAAAGAATGTGGCACAACACTGACAGGCTGAGAGACCCCTTTCACTAGCACCAGTGAAACATCTTAGTCAGGACAGCCACCAGTTCCTCGTTAGATATAAGCCTGGTCTGTTAACGGGATTAAATCGGGCCAGAAACCAACTCCGGTAGCATGGAGAGTGCTGCTGTTATCACGGACATGTGGATTCATGAACTGTGGTAAAAGAGCAACCCAAGGTAAAATTATATATTTAATTGCTTTAAGAGCATGCTAGACAAAACATTATATGCACAATGGTTATACATATACAATGGTCAGATATGCAAATACAATAGTGATAGGACAAAGTCTGCAGAATATAAAAGTCAGTTATCAGCCAGATGAAACGCCTGACTTGCGGGTGAGGGGTGACCAAATGGGAGGCTGATGGTCCCTGTGTTTCTTGACTTCTTCCCACTTGATGTGTCATCGTGACTTCCCCAGAGAAAAAGTAATAGACCATGCTTTACAATAGAATTTAACCCCTTAGGATCACTACCCACCTGCCCTCTGGATCTGTACCTAAATCCCCTCTCTTTGCCTCTAGCAGCTAAAGCTTAAAAACCTAAGATGGATCATAACTCCTTAATGGACCATCCTAGGGAGGCGGTTTTGGCACCATCGGATCCAGCCGTGTCCCTGTTACATGTTGAGACCAAACACAACTTTGCTATTTGGCTCTCTCGTACGAGCCTTTTTACATAACGGATAGCGGATTGAGACCCTGAAAGTCATTTGGCCCATTCCAGAGATCCCAAAAATGTAACAGCTACACTGCATGGACTTCTTATTGCAAGCAAGCCTTTTGTCCTGAGCTTAGCTGGCTCAATGTGTGAGATCTGTCACTCACAGCCTTTTGAGGCTTGACTACCTGCTGTCAGCTGCACAAAGGAAGGGGATTTTGTAATCCCATGCCAAATAGTATACACATTATTGACATGAAATTACATCTTTAGCATTCTTCATGCAAACTAACACCAAATTGGTACATTTCTGATAACTGTATGACTTTGTTAGCCAATACCACTCATCCAATTCAGGAGAAATTGGATGATTTAAATTGATGCTATAATTTACTGAAAAGTTAGAGTTTTTCTTAAAAGATATGTGGATTTATACTTTTCAATATTATTTTATGCTCTATATCTATATAGTACAGGCATTTTTGGTGATATTTTATATCAATGTCTGTTATTTAATCATTAATCTACTGTAATATTGCATGCATGCAGTTTTCCATGGTTTTCAGAACTCTAATTTATTTTCATGATATCCGTTTTTTTTCCCCATTGTTTTATCATTTTTGTAATGTAAAAACTATATTTATAGATCAAAACCTTGGAGACATCAGCTCCAACAAGCATTTCCAAGGAATAAATTACATGGAATCTTTATTCCGTTGACAGAATTTCTAATCATAGATTCCTGTTTCCATGATGTCACCCTGACAAACGGCCCTTTGAAGATCACAGTATGCTTTTAATGCTGAGTTTTGTGACCTAGCATTTACTACGCTTTCAATGATTGCATTCTAAAAATTGAACTAACAGAAATATCCATGAGTTTTATTTAGTGAAAGGGTTGGTACATTTTTCTAATGAGTGTCATCTTGCTTTTATTTTTGGCAATATAAAGTTTAAAGTTTTCATTTGATGACATACTGTAACGTATATGCAATGCATCACATATATTTTCTTTACTTTTAAATCAGACACTGATACGTGCGCATCGTTTCATCATCCTTGTTTATTTCTGATAATTTCTTAAAGGGATAGCTGTTTTGCCTAATCTGTTGTTTATAGCATTCAGAGTTGTGCTGTACAACTGGAATCTTGATAATTGGAAATAGTTGTTAGGATAAACAGTAGTATGGCAGATTGCCTTAGACATGTTCTGTGATTTCTGTAAAGCTGACTGTGTAGGAAGAAAGAAAAGAGGTGAGTTGTGACAATCACCTATGATCACTGTGCATGGACCTCATCTCTTAATCACCATTTGAAGTTTATGTTAATTAGATTTCGGTGCACAGGGGCCAGATGGTACACTGGGTCTTCTCCTCCCTGTCTGTTTTTCCCCAGCCCCTCTGCGTTCCTGTAGTCCAGTATTTCCCAAACTCCAGTCCTCACGGACCTCACGGGTCATGTTTTCAGGATTTCCATAGTGTTGCACAGGTGAGACAATTCCTGATGCCTTGATGATACTTCCACTACTTGCGCAATACTAAGGAAATCCTGAAAATATGACTCGTGGGGTCCGGGAGGACTGCAGTTTGGGAAACACTGCTCTAGTCTGTGAATGACAGGTCACTGCTAAAATTTCAAACAGAGGAGGCAGGTCATCCACTGACTAGAGGCAGATGGAGGAGTCGGGGAATCACAGATATGGAGTAGAGGTAAAGAGTCCAGCCTTTGTGTGCCTAAATCTAATTAGCAGAAAACTTAAAATAGTGATTAAAGAAGAACCACAAAGCACCAAATGCTTCAATTTAATCAGTAATACAGTACCATTATGGTCATATCTTTACATTAACTTGCTAAATTATGCCAACTGGTTCTCTTTAAACCTCTGTACAGCACTTTTCAGGAGTCCGTGTATACAGCAGGCTCAGTAGATGAGCCCAGCCTATTCCTGGCACGTAATGGCTATGTTAATCAGCCACCATCTTCAGCAACAGAGGGTAGAGGAGAAATCTTCAAATTTTGGATTACAAGAGGGTGAAGACCTGCTAGGACTCAGACTTTATGGTGGGCCTTCAGAAAGGCAGATTGTAAAAGCCACCCATTTTCTTTAATTAAAATTCTGCTAACTAAGTACTCTATGTTAAGGTACTGTCACACTAGACGATATCGCTAGCGATCCGTGACGTTGCAGCGTCCTTGCTAGCGATATCGTCCAGTGTGACAGGCAGCAGCGATCAGGCCCCTGCTGGGAGATCGCTGGTCGGGGAAGAAAGTCCAGAACTTTATTTCGTCGCTGGACTCCCCGTAGACATCGCTGAATCGGTGTGTGTGACACCGATTCAGCGATGTCTTTGCTGGTAACCAGGGTAAACATCGGGTAACTAAGCGCAGGGCCGCGCTTAGTAACCCGATGTTTACCCTGGTTACCAGCGTAAAAAAACAAACAGTACATACTTACATTCAGCTGTCTGTCCCTTGCCGTCTGGTTCCTGCACTGACTGCTGGCCGTAAAGTGAAAGCAGAGCACAGCCACAGCGGTGAGTCACCGCTGTGTGACTCACTGCTGTGCTGTGCTTTCACTTTCACTTTACGGCCAGCAGTCAGTGCAGGAACCAGACGGCAAGGGACAGACAGCTGAATGTAAGTATGTACTGTTTGTTTTTTTACGCTGGTAACCAGGGTAAACATCGGGTTACTAAGCGCGGCCCTGCGCTTAGTTACCCGATGTTTACCCTGGTTACCGGGGACCTCGGGATCGTTGGTCGCTGGAGAGCGGTCTGTGTGACAGCTCTCCAGCGACCAAACAGCGACGCTGCAGCGATCCGGATCGTTGTCGGTATCGCTGCAGCGTCGCTATGTGTGACGGTACCTTTATTTTCATGTACTATTGCTTATTTATCTATTTACTGCAGGGTATTTACTCACTTTGTGTTTACCTTAGGGTTTATCTGTTTAGTGGCCAGTGTGAATATGAGCCTGCACTCTGCATGTACACCAACTTGTATTCTAGTTATTTTCTTTAGATTTTTGTTTCAAGCATATCTCTTCTTTGAACTGGACATTTAAATACAGTGGGTACGGAAAGAATTCATGCCCCTTTAAATTTTTCACTCTTTGTTTCATTGCAGCCATTTGGTAAATTTAAAAAAAGTTCACTTTTTTCTCATTAATGCACCCCATCATGACTGAAAAAAAAGATATGTAGTAATATTTACAAATTTATTAAAAAAGAAAAATTGAAATATCACATGGTCATAAGTATTCAGACCCTTTGCTAAGTATTGAGTAGAAGCACCCTTTTGAGCTAGTACAGCCATGAGTCTTCTTGGGAATGATGCAACAAGTTTTTCACACCTGGATTTGGGGATCCTCTGCCATTCTTCCTTGCAGATCCTCTCCAATTCCGTCAGGTTGGATGGTGAACGTTGGTGGACAGCCATTTCCAGGTCTCTCCAGAGATGCTCAATTGAGTTTAGGTGAGGGCTCTGGCTGGGCCCGTCAAGAATGGTCTTAGAGTTGTTCTGAAACCACTCCTTTATCTATTTTAGCTGTGTGCTTAGGGTCATTGTCTTGTTGGAAGGTGAACCTTCGGCCAAGTCTGAGGTCCAGAGCACTCTAGTGGGAATGAAATAAGTGCTGATGAAGAAAATAGTGCAAATAGGGTCTTATCCAAGAAACAAATGGCTCAATAGGATTAAATTGTACTCACCAAATGGAGATATGATTGAATTTATAGGATTATTCGCTGCAGCAGATCCACAGGTCCAAAGAGTGGCCAGCCGTGGGAAAAAATGGGATAAACGTAACTGAAGATCCGAGCTTGTTAAAATGAAAGGTGGTTTTATTCAACAGCATAGGAAGAGCGTAGTGTGAGCATAGGCAGAGTGAAAGGAGCATATAGGGAGATTTTTTTATTTAAAAAAAACTCTTGTTAGAGCTCATGAGGGTGAAGGTTAGTTCTTTGTTAGGTGGAGATAGCATAGGGAGAGATTTAATATGAGGGAGAATAAAAGGCAGGCACCTGGGTGTTATTAGTTCACATTATCATTGCAACTACATGCTGCAGATCTCTGCCTTTTTGCATTGTGTTGTATAGTTTTGGATTAGAAACAGACTGTGGGATTAGGGAGAGATAGGCAGGAATTCATCCACTTCCATAATATATAAATCAGCTCTTTTTAGAGGCAAATAATATTAGGTGGTAGCAGCATATACAAAACCATTTTTGGACATATTATGCCTACATAGCAGAATATAAAAATTTTTTTACAACTAAATAATACAATTAAATAATATTCCTCAGTGCCATCATATAGTAACATCCTTTTTAAAAGCTAATTGCTGAGGCTACGTTCACATTAGCGTTTTGCGCGGTTGCGCCGGGCGCACACGCGGCGACGCATGCGTCATGCGCCCCTATATTTAACATGGGGGGCGCATGGACATGCGTTGTGCTGCGTTTTGCGACGCATGCGTTTTTTTGGCCGCTAGCGTAGGGCGCAGAGGACGCAGCAAGTTGCATTTTTTTTGCGTCCATTTTTCGGCAAAAAAGGACGCATGCGTCGCAAAACGCAGTGTTTTAGCGTGCGTTTTGTTGTGTTTTTGTTTGCGTTGTGCGGTGCGTCGCCAACGCAGCCCCGCACAACGCAAATGTGAATGTAGCCTAAATAATATTCCTCACCTATTCTTTATACAGCTAACATTTATCTAGCAGTTGTGCAAGTGGCGCAAAATCTGCTGAGCTACAGAAACATCACTATTTACCAGTAATTTTCCTGAGTCTGCTGTTGACATGTCTCATAAAGGTGATCTAAAAATTCCCCAAAAATTTCTGTTGGTTAAATAAATAGCGTATTTTTATCTAGCAGTTGTGCGACTAGTGCAATCCGTGCAGAGATAAACAAACATCACAAACTACCAGTGGCAATAATTTTCAGTTGTCCGCTGATGCTGTGTGTCAGCAAGGTGATATAAAAAAAAATTATTTTGGTTTAATAAATAGCATATCTTTAGGAGGTGTTTGACTTGTGCAATCTTTGCAGAGATAAGCAAACATGACAATTTACCAGTGGCAATAATTTTCATTCATACGCTGTTGCAGTGTGTCAGTAAAGTGATATAAAAAATACTAATTTTCAAGTGTTTAATAGAGTATCTTTATCCAGCAGTTGTGCGACTGGTGCAATCCTTGCAGAGATAAGCAAACATCACAAACTACCAGTGGCAATAATTTTCAGTTGTCCGCTGTTGCTGTGTGTCAGCAAGGTATTATAAAAAATTTTTTATTTTGGTTTAATAAATAGCATATCTTTATGAGCTGTGTGACTGGTGCAATCTGAGCAGAGATAAGCAAATGTCACAATTTACCAGCGGCATTAATTTTGATTAGTCCACTGTTGCAGTGTGTCAGCAAGGTGAAATAAATTTTCTATTGCGTTAATAAATAGCGTATCTTTATCTAGCAGTTGTGTGACTGATGCAAAGCCTGCTGAGCTGAGATACTCAAACCTGGCTATTTACCTGTAATTTTCGTGAGTCTGCTGTTTTCATATGTAATAATGATGTTATATGAAAACAATTTGCCACACATTGCTAGATACAGTGAATTTGTACATAACACCTCTTTGAGGGTACTTGTGATAAATAAAGGCAGGAATATTTTTTTTCATAAGCATAATGCATTCAATATGAAAAAGTGTGATGTTAAGGGATGTGGATGTGGTGGTGCTCGCCAAGGCCATGTGACAGATCAGAAGGTGACTGTATCTCGTTCTAGCTTCCTGTCCAAATTTGGTTAGCGCGCTACACCACTGACAAACCCAGACTAGTGTTAGGATGTTGTAGGATGTTGTGGGTTGGATGGCAGACAAAAGCTCCAGTGTATTGACAAGCAGCACAACAAAGTCTTCCACACGGTCCAGTCTCTATAGCCAAGAGGTTGGGCCTCTGAATCTTCAACCTGGTCCTCCCACCATCAAGAGTCCCAAGAGATGTATGACCCCAATGCTGGCCACTCTGATGAACTGTTTGTTAGCTTGTAATTTTTCAGGCTTCTCAATGCACACCATTAAAGATGGGCAGGAAGAGGTGGAGTGCAGTGATACAAAAATATTTGAGCACCCACAGACAGGAGAAAGGCACGTTGGGGAAGATCAATTCATGTCTGAAGAGGTGGAGGATAATCATGATGCACAGTTGCCATCAGGCCAGCCTAAAATCGTAATTCAGAAGGAGATTTAGAGTGAGGAATTAGAAGATGACTTGGTTGATGATGAGGCCTTTGATCCAACCTGGCGTGGTGGCACGCCTAGCGATCATAGCAGTTCAAAGAGAGATGGATCCGTAGCACGAAAACAGGCAAGAAGAGGTAATGGCTTGACCAGAGGGAGAACTTGGTCAGCTGTTCCACAGAGCCCCCCACTCAACGAGTTAACAGGCCAAGGGTGCATTGTTCCCCTGTATGGCAGTTTTTTTTTAAATTCAATCATACATACAACTGTAATTTGCAGATTCTGCCAAACCAAGCTAACAAGAGACAAAAACACTGTCAACCTGAGCACCACCAGCATGCAAAAGCACATGGCAGCCATCTTACCCAGTAGGTAATGCCTGGATACAAAATCTGTGTCTGAGGGTGAAACCACTGCCCCTTACCCTGTGCTATGGCCTTCCTAATCTGCTGTCTATGAAGCAGGCGCTGATGCCTCCTGCCCACAACCTGCAGTTGCACAGACACCACAGTCAGCAACCACATCCAGTACATTGTCTCAGCTCATTGTTCAGTTTTCCCTGCCCCAGACTTTTAACAGAAAGCAGAATTATCCACCCACAGGCCCAAAAGCTAAACTCTCACATTGCCAGATTACTAGTCCTGAAAATGTTGCTGTTTTGACTTGTGGGAACTGAGTCTTTCCGGGACCTGTTGGTGGTGACAGCCCCACGGTACTCGATTCCCAGCCACCACTATTTTTCCGGGTGTGCATTAAATAAGCATGTGTTACACAATATCAGCTGTGCTCTGGCCAACACAGTCACAGGGAAGGTCCACCTAACCACAGGCATGTGGACATGTTCTTGTAGACAGGGATGCTACATTTCCGTGATGGCACACTGGGTTATCCTGGTGGAGTCTGGAACAGAGTCAGACCCCGGAACATCACACATCTTACCCACACCAAGAATAGCGGGCCCAACTTAGATCAGGGTTTCAGTCTCCTCGTTTTCCAGTTCCTGTCTCTCCGTCTCCTCAGCGGAACTAACCTTGCCATCACTCCCCAGCTGGGAAGTCTGCAACACAGCCTTGGTAAAGTGGCAGCATGCTCTGCTGAAGCACATCTGTTTAGGTGATAAAGATCACAAAACAGAGAGTTTTAAAGAGATAGAAGAGTAGACTGCTCAGTGGCTCTCCCAGCTGAACCTCCAGCCAGGCCTGGTTGTGTGCGATATTGGGTATAACTTGGTGGTGGCTTTAAAGCTCGGCAAGGTGGTACAGATTCCATGCATGGCCCATGTGCTGAACTTGGTTGTACAGTGGTTTTTAAAAACATACCCTGACTTGTCAAGGTGCCAAGGTACGCCATGTCAGCACCCATTTCCAAAAGTCATCTCAGGCTTTCGTTGGTCTAGCTTTGCTGCAGCAGCGCTTTAATTTGCCTTGTCACTGACTGATTTGTGACCTGCCCACACACTGGAATTCAACCTTTCTTATATTGAAAGAAACTAATGGCACTCACCGGTTAATTTTTTTTCTCTATTCCAATACTTTAAAACATTGGCATCAGGAGGATGGAAGCAGGAGTGGAATAGACGACAGCTGTTTCACACTGCAGTGGCGTTTCTACTGGTCACACAGGTGAGTGAAACTGACATCACCTCTTAACAGAGGGACGGCAGTCAAACCACACCCCCGGTGCTTGAACACATGTGCAGCAGCTATGCATAACAATTAAAAATACATTTAGAAAATGCATGAAAATACAATACACAATAAAACCGGCTTATTACAGGAAAATGGACATGTTCAATGTCCTTGCACTGGAAGAGACACCCTTTCTAAGCCAGCAAAAGAAGCAACAATAACCAATCCATGGGGTATTGGCATGCTCAGGTGAAATTACACAACAAATATTGAGGTCCATTTTTTCACGTTACCCTTGTCAAAATAAAAACATTTGAATCTTAAGTAAATTTTTTGTGAAAAAAAAAAGTTAAATGTTAATTTTTCTTTTCAAATTCCAAAAATTCCTGTGAAGAAACTGAAAGGTTAATAAACTTCTTGAATATGGTTTTAAGCACCTTGAGGGGAGCAGTTTTTAAAATGTTTTCACTTTTGGGTATATTCTGTCATATAGACCCTGCAAAATGACTTCAAATGTGATGTGGTCCCTTCAAAATGGTTATGTAAATTTTGTTGGAAAAATGATAAATCGCTGGTCAAATTTTAACACTTAGAACTTCCAAACAAAAAAAATTTGGTTCCAAAATTGTGCTGATGAAAAGTAGACATGTAAAAAATGTTACTTATTAACTGTTTTGTTTGACATATCTTTGTGAATTTTCACCACATTTCCATTTTTTTCACAAATAAATGCAAGTCTTTTCAATAGAGAAAAAAAAGGGAAGTAAATCTCCAGCGTGAAACTTGGATAAAAGTTCAATTTATTTAGACAAATCCATTAAAATCCTTATTTCATAGTGGTACTACAAATGATGGGGTACATGATACAACCAACGCGTTTCAACCTGTTAAAGTCTTAATCATGGTATGGTATATGGTCAGAGCAACAAAACATATATAGAAAAAATTAAACACAACAGGTGCAGCAATTGGAATCGAGAAAAAAAAAAAAAAAAAAAAACTGATGCAGCATCAATAGTAAAAAGATCTAATCTTAAAAATAATAAAAAAATAAAAAAATAGTTATATACTCACCGTCCATCGGCCCCTTGGATCCAGAACAGGCCTTTCCCGCTCCTCGCGACGCTCCGGTGACCGCTGTGCAATATACTACATGGGCTGTGCAATATACTACATGGGCTGTGCAATATACTATGTGGGCTGTGCTATATACTACGTGGGCTGTGCAATATACTGCATGGGCTGTGCAATATACTATGTGGCTGTGCATTATACTACGTGGGCTAGGCAACATACTACGTGGCTGTGCAATATACTACGCAGGCTGTGCAATATACTACGCGGGCTGTGCAATATACTTCGTGGGCTGTGAAATATACTACGTGGCTGTGCAATATACTACGTGGGCTGTGCAATATACTATGTGGCTGTGCAATATGCTACGTGGGCTGGGCAATATACTACGCGGCTGTGCAATATACTACTTGGACTGGGCAATATACTACATGGGCTGTGCAATATACCACGTGGGCTGGGCAATATAATACATTGGCTGGGCAATATACTACGTGGCCTGTGCAGTATACTACGTGGCTGTGCAATATACTACATGGGCTGGGCAATATACTACGTGGGCTGTGCAATATACTATGTGGCTGTGCCATATACTGCATGGCTGCGCAATATACTACGTGGGCTGTGCAATATGCTACGTGGCTGTGCAATATATTGCGTGGCTGTGCAATATATTGCGTGGCTGTGCAATATACTACATGGCCTTTGCAATATACTGCGTGGCTGTGCAGTGTACTACTTGGGCTGTGCAATGTACTGCATGGGCTATGCAATATACTACGTGGGCTGTGCAATATAATACGTGGGCTGTATAATATACTACGTGGCTGTGTTATATGCTACATGGGCTGTGCTATACACTATGTGGGCTGTGTTATACACTACGTGGGCTGTGTTATACACTATGTGGGCTGTGTTATGCACTACGTGGCCTGTGTTATTTACTGCATGTGTGGGCTGTTATATACTATGTGGCTGTGTTATATGCTCTGTGGGCTGTTATACACTCCGTGGGCTGTGCTATATACTACGTGGCTTTGCTATATACTCTGTGGGCTGTTATATACTACATGGCTGTGCTATATACTCCATGTGCTGTGCTATATACAATGTGGCTGTGCTATGTACTACGTGGCTGTGCTATATACTACGTGGCAGTGCAATATACTACGTGGCTGTGCAATATACTATGTGGCTGTGCAATATACTACGTGGCCTGTTATTTGCTATGTGGCTGTGCTATATACTATGTAGCCGGTCATGAACAATCAGCAACAGGCGCAGTCTGGCCGCGGGATTTGAACCACGCTTCACTAATTGGTCGCGGCCGGCCGAATCATGTGTATTCAATGTATTATTCTAAAATCTTCATAAATAAACTACATACATATTCTTGAATACCCGATGCGGACTGTGCCCGTCGCTGATTGGTCGTGGCTGTTTTGCCGTGACCAATCAGCGACTTGGGATTTCCGTTACAGGCAGACAGAAAGACAGACAGACAGAAAGACAGAAAGACGGAAGTGACCCTTAGACAATTATATAGTAGATTTTAAGTCTTTTTAAACCACGCATATAGTGCCCACATTGCTATATACTACGTGGGCTGTGTTACATACTGCGTGGGCTCTGTTATATACTACATCTCTGTGCTATATACGATCTAGCTGGGCAATATACAACGTGACTGTGCAATATACAATGTGACTGTCCAATATACTACGTGGCTGTGCAATATACTACGTGCTCTGTGCTATATATGATGTAGCTGTGCAATATACTATGTGGCTGTGTCGGTTCTGCTATATACTACGTCAACTGTGTAATATACTATGTGTCTCTGTTATATACTACGTGGCAGTGCAATATACTGCGATATACAGTCATGGCAAAAAGTATTCACACCCCTGCAATTCTGTCAGATAATACTCATTTTCTTCCTGAAAATGATTGCAAACACAAATTATTTGGTATTATTATCTTCATTTAATTTGTCTTAAATGAAAAAACACAAAAAGAATTGTCCTAAAGCCAAGTTGGATACAATTCCACCCCAAACATAAAAAAGTGGTTGGACAAAAGTATTGGCACTGTTCGAAAAATCATGTGATGCTTCCCTAATTTGTGTAAATAACAGCACCTGTAACTTACCTGTGGCACCTAACAGGTGTTGACAAACACTAAATCACACTTGCAGCCAGTTGACATGGATTAAAGTTGACTCAACCTCTGTCCTGTGTCCTTGTGTGTACCACATTGAGCATGGAGAAAAGAAAGAAGACCAAAGAACTGAGGACTTGAGAAACCAAATTGTGAGGAAGCATGAGCAATCTCAAGGCTACAAGTCCATCTCCAAAGACCTGAATGTTCCTGTGTCTACCGTGCGCAGTGTCATCAAGAAGTTTAAAGCCCATGGCACTGTGGCTAACCTCCCTAGATGTGGACGGAAAAGAAAAATTGACAAGAGATTTCAACGCAAGATTGTGCGGATGTTGGATAAAGAACCTTGACTAACATCCAAATAAGTTCAAGCTGCCCTGCAGTCTGATGGTACAACAGTGTCAACCCGTACTATCTGTCGGCGTCTGAATTAAAAGTGACTGTATGGTAGGAGACCCATGAAAACCACACTTCTTACCCCAAGACATAAAAAAGCCAGGCTGGAGTTTGCCAAAACTTACCTGAAAAGGCCTAAAACGTTTTGGAAGAAAGTTCTCTGGTCAGATGAGACAAGAGTAGAGCTTTTTGGGCAAAGGCATCAACATAGAGTTTACAGGAGAAAAAAAGAGGCATTCAAAGAAAAGAACACGGTCCCTACAGTCAAACATGGCGGAGGTTCCCTCATGTTTTGGGGTTGCTTTGCTGCCTCTGGCACTGGACTGCTTGACCGTGTGCATGGCATTATGAAGTCTGAAGACTACCAACACATTTTGCAGCATAATGTAGGGCCCAGTGTGAGAAAGCTGGGTATCCCTCAGAGGTCATGGGTCTTCCAGCAGAACAATGACACAAAACACACTTCAAAAAGTACTAGAAAATGATTTGAGAGAAAGCACTGTAGACTTCTAAGATGGCCAGCAATGAGTCCAGACCTGAATCCCATAGAACACCTGTGGAGAGATCTAAAAATAGCAGTTTGGAGAAGGCACCCTTCAAATATCAGGGACCTGGAGCAGTTTGCCAAAGAAGAATGGTCTAAAATTCCAGCAGAGCATTGTAAGAAACTCATTGATGGTTACCGGAAGCGGTTGGTCGCAGTTATTTTGCCTAAAGGTTGTGCAACCAAGTATTAGGCTGAGGGTGCCAATACTTTTGTCTGGCCCATTTTTGGAGTTTTGTGTGAAATGATCAATGTTTTGCTTTTTGCTTCATTCTCTTTTGTGTTTTTTAATTTAAGACAAATTAAATGAAGATAATAATACCAAATAATTTGTGTTTGCAATCGTTTTCAGGAAGAAACTGAGTATTATCTGACAGAATTGCAAGGGTGTGAATTCTTTTGGCCATGACTGTACGTTATATATTACGTACAGTGGGGCAAAAAAGTATTTAGTCAGTCAGCAATAGTGCAAGTTCCACCCCTTAAAAAGATGAGAGGCGTCTGTCATTTACATCATAGGTAGACCTCAACTATGGGAGACAAACTGAGAAAAAAAAATCCAGAAAATCACATTGTCTGTTTTTTTATATTTTTTTTTGCATATTATGGTGGAAAATAAGTATTTGGTCAGAAACAAACAATCAAGATTTCTGGCTCTCACAGACCTGTAACTTCTTCTTTAAGAGTCTCCTCTTTCCTCCACTCATTACCTGTAGTAATGGCACCTGTTTAAACTAGTTATCAGTATAAAAAGACACCTGTGCACACCCTCAAACAGTCTGACTCCAAACTCCACTATGGTGAAGACCAAAGAGCTGTCAAAGGACACCAGAAACAAAATTGTAGCCCTGCACCAGGCTGGGAAGACTGAATCTGCAATAGCCAACCAGCTTGGAATGAAGAAATCAACAGTGGGAGCAATAATTAGAAAATGGAAGACATACAAGACCACTGATAATCTCCCTCGATCTGGGGCTCCACGCAAAATCCCACCCCGTGGGGTCAGAATGATCACAAGAACGGTGAGCAAAAATCCCAGAACCACGCGGGGGGACCTAGTGAATGAACTGCAGAGAGCTGGGACCAATGTAACAAGGCCTACCATAAGTAACACACTACTCCACCATGGACTCAGATCCTGCAGTGCCAGACATGTCCCACTGCTTAAGCCAGTACATGTCCGGGCCCGTCTGAAGTTTGCTAGAGAGCATTTGGATGATCCAGAGGAGTTTTGGGAGAATGTCCTATGGTCTGATGAAACCAAACTGGAACTGTTTGGTAGAAACACAGCTTGTCGTGTTTGGAGGAAAAAGAATACTGAGTTGCATCCATCAAACACCATACCTACTGTAAAGCATGGTGGTGGAAACATCATGCTTTGGGGCTGTTTCTCTGCAAAGGGGCCAGGACGACTGATCCGGGTACATGAAAGAATGAATGGGGCCATGTATCGTGGGATTTTGAGTGCAAACCTCCTTCCATCAGCAAGGGCATTGAAGATGAAACGTGGCTGGGTCTTTCAACATGACAATGATCCAAAGCACACCGCCAGGGCAACGAAGGAGTGGCTTCGTAAGAAGCATTTCAAGGTCCTGGAGTGGCCTAGCCAGTCTCCAGATCTCAACCCTATAGAAAACCTTTGGAGGAAGTTGAAAGTCCGTGTTGCCAAGCGAAAAGCCAAAAACATCACTGCTCTAGAGGAGATCTGCATGGAGGAATGGGCCAACATACCAACAACAGTGTGTGGCAACCTTGTGAAGACTTACAGAAAACGTTTGACCTCTGTCATTGCCAACAAAGGATATATTACAAAGTATTGAGATGAAATTTTGTTTCTGACCAAATACTTATTTTCCACCATAATATGCAAATAAAATTATAAAAAAACAGACAATGTGATTTTCTGGATTTTTTTTTCTCAATTTGTCTCCCATAGTTGAGGTCTACCTATGATGTAAATTACAGACGCCTATCATCTTTTTAAGTGGTGGAACTTGCACTATTGCTGACTGACTAAATACTTTTTTGCCTCACTGTATATTATGTACGTTATATATTACGTGGCTCTGCTATATACTACATGGCTGACCAATATACTATGTGCCTGTGCAATACACTACGTAGCTGTGCAATACACTACGTGGCTATGTTATATACTACGTGGCTGTGTTATATACAACATAGCTCTGCTATATACTACGTATGCTGTGTTATATATTACGTAGCTCTGTTATATACCACATCAGTTGTGTTATATACTACGTCACTGTGCAATATAGTACATAGCCTGTGCTATATACTACCTACATATTCCAGAATACCCGATACGTTAGAATCGGGCCACCAACTAGTATCAATAATAATGAATTCAATTTCACTTTCACTTATAATTTTGTCTAACGTTTCTATCAGTTATTAAGATATCGTACTTTCAGCAGATCTCATCGCAAATACAGTTTTTATTTCACCATATAGAAAGCCTACAGATACTAATTCCATTTTACAAGCTCATTCATCGCATCCAAAACATATTATCAGAAATATACCCACAGGTGAACTGATCAGACTTAAAAGGAATTGCACTTCTAAAGAAACATACGAAAAGGAAGCCTCAAAAACATTGCACGGATTACGTTTAAGATGTTATCCTAAGTGGACTCTATCTAAAACCAAACGAATTGTGAATAATATAGATAGACAATCTTTAATTATTGAGGGTAAACCCCCCCAAAAAAATTCTAAAAAAAATAATCCTACAAAAAATCCTCAGAAAGTCCTTTGCAATGTTTCCACAAGAGACTCAGAAAATCCATGCAGTATTAATTTTATTACAGAGTTTATTCCTCAGTTTGATACTATTACTTAAATAGTGAAAAAATATCTCCCAACTTTATATTGTGATACTAAACTAGCGAATATTTTGGAAAATACGCACATGCGATTTGTAGCCAGAAAAGCTCCTTCTTTGGGAGATATTCTTTCACCCAGCCTTTTTTAAATAAAAATGATTCAGATGGGAAATCATGGCTTTCTTATAAGTAGTGTTGAGCGATACCTTCCGATATTCGAAAGTATCAGTATCGGATTGGATCGTCCGATATCGGAAAAATATCGGATCTCTCCGATACCGATACCCGATACCAATGCAAGTCAATGAGACCAAAATATCGGAATTAAAATAAACCCTTTCTTTCCTTGTAGGTGAATTCCACATGAAGGAAAACAACTAAGAATAACGTAGAATGTATCGGAGGAGGTGGAGGAAACATTAAAGGCATAGAGGTTTAGCCCATTCAAATGGAATAGCAGGAATTATACATTTTTTAAGACGTTCGGAGTTACAAGGATTTTGACTATGTTTAGATTTTTTAGATTTTGTCAGATATTTATGTTTCTCAACTTCCATGCTCTGCACCTTTTTTTTTTTAACTTCTACCACACTTTCTTCTTCATCATCCTCAGCAGCAGCATCTTTTTCATCAACTTCTTCTTCACCTTATTCATCTTCTTCTTCACCTTCTTGCTATTATTCTTTTTTAATAAAATTCTTCATATTCTTCTCATTCAACTCTTCTTCTTCTTCATATTCAACTTCATCATCTCCTGGAACCAGGGGGACCTAGTCAAGATTGTGTTCCCAAGAACCAGCTAACGGTGCTGGAACTCAGGCAGCAGAAGGTCCACAGTAAAAGAAAAAATAGGTAGGCCGCGAGCCAGCCGCAGTTACCGAAAACCAACAGTCCTACAGGGGGAGCTTGTCCTATTGGCACTACAGAACCAGCCTTGATTGCCACTTCCCGCAGCCCACATAGGAAGCACCTAAACTGCAGGCACCATGGAGTCGGCTAACCCGACCACAACACGACAGGACAACGTTTTTGTAGGCTAAGTGACCTTGACACTACCCAGAAACAGCTGACGTGCTGGAACCAGGCTGGGCAGGAGGGAGTACCTGTGCCAAAGACACTGCTGAGAACCAGCTGACGGTCCTGGAACCCAGATGCGTTGCCTAAGGTGCAAGTGCCAATGGCACGACCGACGACCAGCTGACGGTACTGGAACCCGGTTACTAAGCAGGAGGTACCCATGCTACAAAGCACTACGAAGGACCACCTGATGTTGGTGGAACTCGTATACCCAGAAGGAGGCACCTAAGCCAAAGGCTCTGCCTGGAACCAGCGGACGGTGCTGGAACCAGGATGGGGAGCAGAAGGTAAAAGAGCAAAAGACACTGCCGAGAACCAGCTGATGGTACTGGAACCCGGATGGCTACCCGAAGGTAGAAGCGCCAATGGCACGACAAAGGACCAGCTGACGGTACTGGAACCCGGTTACTAAGCAGGAGGTACCCGTGCCACAATGCACTACCAAGGACCACCTGACGTTGGTGGAACTTGGATACCCAGAAGGAGGCACCTAAGCCAAAGGCTCTGCCCGGAACCAGCTGACGGTGCTGGAACCAGGGGGATCTAGTCAAGATTGTGTTCCCAAGAACCAGCTAAAGGTGCTGGAACTCAGGCAGCAGAAGGTCCACAATAAAAGAAAAAATAGGTAGGCTGCGAGCCAGCCGCAGTTACCGAAAATCAACAGTCCTACAGGGGGAGCTTGTCCTATTGGCACTACAGAACCAGCCTTGATTGCCACTTCCTGCACCACACATAGGAAGCACCTAAACTGCAGGAACCATGGAGTCGGCTAACCCTACCGCAACACGACAGGACAACGTTTTGGAGTCTAAGTGACCTTGACTCTACCCGGAAACAGCTGGCGTGCTGGAACTAGGCTGGGCAGGAGGGAGTACCCGTGCCAAAGACACTTTTGAGCTGCAACTGGCGGTGTTGGAGCCCAGGTATTACATGACAGAGTGTAGGCTGAGGCCTAATTGGAGCAAGTTGAAAGGGAACCTTTAACCCCTCAGACATTAGCAACTTAAAAAGCCACCTTGTACAGCACTAACACTGCACAAGGAAAAGGTGGCTCTTTTAGTTATGCTCCTTGCACATGCAGAACTAAACACTTATAAAATGTGTCCCCTGATACCAAGAATCCATCCCGGAGGTGGGACTTTCCTTTGTAGTGAGACGCAGCACAGCCGGCATTCAGGCCCCCTTGGCATCGGGCACAGCCTCATCAGCGTTGTTTGAATCTGTCACGGAGCCAGCACTGTTATGTTAAACCTTGGCCATGCACTGTTAGCGCTGCCCGCCTTCTGACATCATTTGGTGTCAGGCTGACTGCGCCTGTGTGGGTGCGCTGCCAGAGATCACAGCCCGCAGTGTCTTCTGATTTTGTCACACTGTGGGCCTGAGATTCATGGCCAAGCGCAGTGCATATCTTCGCCTCTCACTCCTCTCCATCTGCCCTCTTCAGAGTGTGCGGCGTCAGCTGATCCATAATCACATGCCACGGCCGTGACGCCGCATAGTCTGAGGAAGGCAGAAGCAGATGAGTAGGAGATGAAGATATGCACTGCGCATGCCCCTGAATCCCAGGCCCGCAGTGTGACAAAATCAGAAGACACTGCGGGGCAGGATCTCGGGCAGTGCGTACGCACAGGCGCAGTCAGCCTGACATCAAATGATGTCAGAAGAAGGGCAGTGCTAACAGCGCATGCCCAAGGTTAAGCATAACAGCGCAGGCTCCGGGACAGATTCAAACAACGCTGAGGAGGCGGCGCTCGGCGCCATGGGGGTATGAATGCTGGTCGTGCTGTGTCTCATTGTGAAGGAAAGTCCCACCTCCGGGACGGTTTCATGGTATGAGGGGACACATATTTTATAAGTGTTAAGTGCAGCGTCTGCAAGGAGCATAACTAAAAGAGCCACCTGTTCCTTGTGCAGCATTAGTGCTGCACAAGATGGCTCTTTCAGTTACAAACGCCTGGGGGGAATCGGTTCCCTTTAATTGCTGTTGTAGTGCCAGCGTGACTTTTGCTGGACACATTGCCGGCTACACAGCAGGGGAACAGCTGACGTTACTGAGCCCCACTGACACATGAGTGAGTGTTTTTCTCTGTGCAGCCAGCACTTCCGAGCACCAACTGGCGGTATTGGAGCCCAGGGAATCAAGGAGGAGCAGTGTGTAGGCCGAAGCCTGCACTCGAGGCATTTGAATGTCTGTGCCAGCGTGGCTTTTGCTGGACACGTTGCCGGCTACACAGCAGGGGAACAGCTGGCATTACTGAACCCCACTGACACATGAGAGAGTGTTTTTCTCTGTGCAGCCAGCACTTCCGAGCACCAACTGGCGGTATTGGAGCCCAGGGAATCAAGAAGGAGCAGAGTGTAGGCCGAGGCCTGCACTGGAGGCAGTTTAATATCTGTTATTGTGCCAGCATGGCTTTTGCTGAACACGTTGCAGACTACACAGCAGGGGAACAACTGGCTTTATTGAACCCCACTGACACATGATCGAGTGTTTTTCTCTGTGCAGCCAGCACTTCCGAGCACCAACTGGCGGTATTGGAGCCCAGGGAATCAAGGAGGAGCAGAGTGTAGGCCGAGGCCTGCACTGGAGGCAGTTTAATGTCTGTTATTGTGGCAGCGTGGCTTTTGCTGGACACGTTGCCGACTACACAGCAGGGGAACAGCTGGCTTTACTGAACCCCACTAACACATGAGCGAGTGTTTTTCTCTGTGCAGCCAGCACTTCCGAGCACCAACTGGCGGTATTGGAGCCCAGGGAATCAAGGAGGAGCAGATTTGAGGTATTGCCGCACACACAGCAGGGGAACAGCTGATGTTACTGAACCCCAATAACAGAGGAGCGACTGTAACTGTGCGGACAGCACTTCCGTGCACCAACTGGCGGTGTTAGAGCCCAGGGACAGCAGGAGCAGCAGAATGTAGGCCAAAGCCTGCACTCGAGACAGTTTAATATCTGTTGTGTCAGAGTGACGGTCGCTGGACACATTGCCAGATACACAGCTGGGAATCAGCTGACGTTACTGAAACCCAATAACACGGCAGCAAGTGTTAACTGTGCAGCCAGCACTTCCAGGCACCAACTGGCGGTGTTAGAGCCCAGGGACAGCAGGAGGAGCAGATTTGAGGTATTGCCGCACACACAGCAGGGGAACAGCTGACGTTACTGAACCCCAATAACAGAGGAGCGACTGTTAACTGTGCGGACAGCACTTCCAGGCACCAACTGGCGGTGTTAGAGCCCAGGGAATAAAGGAGAACCAGGCTGAGGCCTAATTGGATCAAGTTGAAAGTGAACCTTTAACCCCCCAGGCATTAGCAACTGAAAGAGCCAACTTGTGCAGCACTAATGCTGCACAAGAAAAAGGTGGTTCTTTTAATTATGCTCCTTGCACATGCTGAACTAAACACTTATAAAATGTGTCCCCTGATACCGTGATACCATCCCAGAGGTGGTACTTTCTGTTGTCATGCGACGCAGCACAGCCAGCATTCATACCCCCATGGTGTCGGGCGCCACCTCATCAGCGTTGTTTGAATCTGTCACAGAGCCTGCGCTGTTATGTTAAATTTTGGCCATGCGCAGTTAGCGCTGCCCATCTTCTAACATCATTTGGTGTCATGCTAACTGTGCCTGTGCGGCCGTGCTGTCCGAGAACCCGCCTCGCAGTGTCTTCTGATTTAGTTCCACTGCGGGGTTGGGATTCCTGGTCATGTGCAGTGCATATCTTCGCCTCTCACTCCTCTCCATCCGCCTACTTCAGAGTGTGCGGCGTCACGGCCGTGGCATGTATTTTGGGAGCAGCTGACGCCACACAGTCTGTAGAAGGCAGAGGGAGAAGAGTGAGAGGCGATGATATGCACTGCGCATGCCCATGAATCCCAGCCCCACAGTGTAACTAAATCAGAAGACACTGCGGGGCGTGATCTCTGGCAGCTAACTGCGCATGCCCAAGGTTAAACATAACAGCGCAGGCTCCGTGACAGATGCAAACAACGCTGAGGAGGCAGCACTCGGCACCATGGGGGTATGAATGCTGGCTGTGCTGCGTCTTATTGCGAAGGAAAGTCCCACCTCCGGGACGGTTTCACGGTATGAGGGGACACATATTTTGTAAGTGTTAAGTAGCGTGTGCAAGAAGCATAACTAAAAGAGCCACCTGTTCCTTGTGCAGCATTAGTGTTACACAAGGTGGCTCTTTCAGTTACAAACGCCTGGGGGGACAGGTTCCCTTTAATTGCTGTTGTAGTGCCAGCGTGGCAGTGGATGGACACGTTGCCGGATACACAGCAAGGGATCAGCGGACATTACTGAAACCCAATAACACTGGGTCATGTGTTGTCTGTGCAGCCGGCACTTCTGGGCAGCAACTGGCGGTGTTGGAGCCCAGGGATTAAAGTTCAGGTGGTTGAAACATGAACACAACAGGAGACCTGGATACTGTTGGCAACCAATTATTTAATCGGTAAGAGGAGTGGCAAATTCCTGTGAGATCCAGGCCTTGTTCATTTTCAAGAAAGTAAGCCTGTCAACGTTATCGGAGGATAGTCGCATGCGACGGTCTGTTAGTACACCACCTGTGGCACTGAAGACGCATTCCAATAATACACTTGCAGCAGGGCAAGCCAGCACCTCCAATGCATACTGGCTAAGCTCTGGCCATGTATCCAGCTTAGAGACCCAAAACTTGAAGGGGGAAGAGCCGTCTGGGAGTACGCTGAGAGGGCAAGACATGTAGTCTCTCACCATCTGACGGAAACTTGGCCTCCTGCTGACTGGATCCGTCTGTGATGGTGCAGACATTTGTGCAGAGATTCCTCCACTGCCTCTACGCACAGAGCTTCTTTGTAAAGCACTAGCAGTAGCAGGCGCAGCACTTCTCTCGATTGGACTGGAGAAGATGATGGACTGCACCAGTGTGTCTTGGTACAGCTGCATTTTACGCTCCCACTGCAACTGTGGTATGAGGGTTTGTAAATTGTCCCTGTAGCGCAGATCGAGGAGGGTGTACACCCAATAATCAGCCGTGGTAAGAATGTGGGCGATGTGGCGGTCGTTTCTCAGGCACTGCAGCATGAAAACAACCATGTGCTGCAGACTGCCAACTGGCAGAGAAACGCTGCCCCTGCTTGAGGCGTGATGTCTGCCTGCTCTGCATCACCCCACCTTCACTCTACATACTGACTACTGGAGATTTGTGCAACTCCCTCCTCTGGAAAGATGTCTTCTTCCTCCATTGACTCCTCCTCATCCTCCTCACAAAATGTCCCCTGCCTAGGCCTTTGTGAGGAACCACATCGCGCAGACTGTCCAGAAGCAGATGACATTTCTGACTCCTCATCCTCAACCTCTTCCACCACATCATCCCTTAGCGTTTGCAGTGCTCTTTCAAGCAGGCAGATAAGGGGGACAGTCATGCTGACTAGTGCATCACCTGCACTCGCCATCCGCGTGGATTCATCGAAGGCATGCAAAACCTGGCAGATGTTCTTCATAGTGGCCCACTCAGTGGTTGTGAAGTCTGAACGGCGCGCACTGCGACTTTTTTGCGCCTGATTCAGCTGGTACTCCATTACTGCTGGCTGCTGCTCACACAACCGCTCCAACATATGTAATGTTGAATTCCACCTGGTGGGGAGGTCACATATGATGCGATGTTCCGGAAGACGGAATCGGCGCTGCAGAGTTGCAATGCGCGATCTGGCCCTGCTGGAACGCCGCAAGTGAGCACACTCAAGGCGGACCTTGTGCAGCAGTGTATCAAGATCCGGATAGTCCCTCAGAAAACTCTGCACAACCAAGTTGAGCACATGTGCCAGACATGGGATGTGAGTGAGGTTGCCAAGGCCCAGAGCTGCCACCAGATTTTGGCCATTGTCACACACTACCATGCCTGGCTGGAGATTTGCTGGCACAAACCACACATTGCTCTCCTGATTGATGGCATTCCAGAGCTCCTGCGCTGTGTGGCTTCGATTCCCCAAAGAAATTAATTTAAGTACGGCCTGTTGACGTTTGGCCATGGCTGTGCTCATATCGGTCGAAACAGGTAAGCGTTCACGGGTCAAGGTGGAGGTAGACCGTGACTGCTCCTGCAGTGATGATTTTGAGGAACTGGAGTATGAGGAGGAGTCAATGTGCACAGACTGGATTTCTGCAATCCTTGGCGTTTGCAGTACATGTACAGCACCACTCGCCAGATCTGTACCCGGCTCCACAACATTGACCCAATGGGCAGTGAGGGAAAGGTATTGTCCCTGTCCATGGTGACTGGTCCACGCATCGGTGGTGAGGTGGACCTTGCTACTAATGGCGTTTAGTAGCGCATGTTTAATGCTTCCACATGCTTTTGCAGGGCGGGGACGGATTGCCTGCTGAAATAAAAGCAGCTGGGCACATTGTATTGTGGGACTGCCAATGCCATCAAGTTACGGAAGCTGTCAGTCTCCACCAGCCTGAATGAGAGCATTTCAAGGGACATAAGTTTTGCAATGCCTGCATTCAGAGCCTGTGCTCGTGGGTGGTTTACCGAGAATGGCCGCCTTTTCTCCCATACCTGTGCTACTGATGGCTGTAGACTGGGCTGGGAGTGTGAGGATGACTGGAAACGTGGTGCTGTGGGTGGAATTACACTGGGTCTCTGGACAATGGTGCTAGATGTTCTTCCATGGCAATCCTGTGAGGAAGCCAAACCAGCAGTGTATGAGATGGAGGAAGAGACTCCAACACGACTTGAAGAGGTGGTTGGTTGCCGCTGTAGGATGGCCTAGGTCTTCAGTGTGTTTTTGTAACTCCACCGCGTGCTTGGTCTGCACATGTTTCCACATATTTGAGGTATTGAGGTTGCTGACATTTCTACCTCGTTTGATTTTCTGATGACACAGCTTGCATTTGACAAAGCAAATGTCATCTGCAACTGTGTCAAAAAAGGACCAGGCACTGCAAGTCTTGGGAGCACCCGCTTTGGCTTTTGGAAGAGGCCGAAGTGGAGGCTACAGGCACCGCAGTCTTCCCCCTCCCTCTCCCTCTCCCTCTCCCAGCCGTTCGAGGAATCTCTTCTTCAGAGCTGCTCCCACCACCTTCCTGTTCCTCACGCCATGATGGGTCGAGGACCTCATCATCTACGCTACCCTCTTCCACCAACTGCTTCTCCTGTGTAGTCTCGGCAGCACAGTACGCACCAGAAAGTGGCACCTGAGTCTCATCATCAGATGCGTACTGAAAAGTGGTAACCGGAGGCACTGTCCCACTCACCTCTTCTGATTCAGAGAGACAAAGCTGTTGGGCATCACTGCATACAGCCTCTTCTCCTGATTCTCGAATGCTGCTTGGATGGCCCCCTGTTTCCAAGCCAAGAGATTCAGAGAACAGAAGTAGAGATGGCTCCTGTCCTGGGCTCTCTGACTGCCTGGGTAATTTGGCAGGTGGTGAAGAGACAGATGGTTGCTCTTCAGTGCTCTATGCCTGAGAGGATGTGGCACTAATTGAAGTCGATGCATTAGCTGCCATCCATCCGACAACGGCTTCAATTTGTTCGTCCCGCAGCAGCAGGGTACGGCGAGCTCCTACAAAGCTGCGCATGAAGGTCTGCTCCCTGCTGAAACTGGGGGATGATGAGTCACCAGTGCCCGCAGCAGGCACAGAATCCCCACGTCCTCTCCCTGCTCCACGCCCACGTGCCTTACTCCCTGCCTTCTTCATC
The DNA here is from genome assembly GCF_032444005.1 of Ranitomeya imitator. NCBI lineage: Eukaryota > Metazoa > Chordata > Amphibia > Anura > Dendrobatidae > Ranitomeya > Ranitomeya imitator. The sequence goes on along the minus strand of NC_091285.1, from coordinate 229,908,578 downwards.
GTGATAGACTGATAAAGATAGGCAGAAAAGTACTAAGGGCTTAGTGTGCTTATTCCTGAATAGCTGCTAACAGGTATAAGAAACACTTATTTTATGAAGTGTGGACTACACTTTATTATGAGCTTATGTGGCCTACACAACAGTAAAGTGGAGTGTTTGGTGAACTTTGGGATTGTTTCGCAGAACAGACACTACAGAGTGAGCGCAGTACTCACACACAGACTGTGCAGACAGCTGAACAGACAGCTGAGAACAGCGCTGCAATGCCAAGAAAAGCTCCTCTATCTAATCCTATATAGTGTTTTTCCACAATCTAGCGGGATACGAATGGAAAGACACTAATAGGATATTTTTGAAAAAATGTGCAGCTGGCTGCTGCACTAAGTGCAATTTAGAACAATGGATTCAGCTGTATGAGGCAGTGACGCACCCTGAGCTGACCACAACCGGCTGTGGCTGCGGACAGACTACAAAGCGAGCTGCACTCACACACAGACCATGCAGACAGCCGAGAACGGCGCTGCAAGGCCAAGAAAAGCTCCTCTATTTAATACTATATAGTAAGGAAACACGGCACTCAGTAGATATGAGGGTTGGCGGTGCTCAAGTAGGGTGTCCACCCCGTATATTAACGATGAATGAAACTTGGCACTCAATTTTTGAGAAGAAAAGCTTCTTAGTTTATTGATGCATCCAGACAAACAAAACCACTAAACGTTTTCGGTCCACACCGGACCTTCGTCAGAGCGTTTCTTAGACATTGACTGGATGAGGAAGCTAATAAGCCTGAATGAGCGTCAGCCAGAGCACGGGATATAGGAGCTGCAGTCTGCTGCAAGATCACAAAGGAAGGTGAAGCGCCAGAGGGGAGGCACAAAGCCTGGAGGGAGAAACGGCGCTGGATCCTGAGCGCTAGTAGTGCAGAGCAGAGGAGAGCGACGCTCGACCACGACCGGCTGTGGCTGTGAACAGACAACAGAGCGAGCTGCGCTCACACACACAGACCTTGCAGACAGCTGTGAACAGCGCTGCAAGGCAAAAGCAAGGTTCTCACACAGTGGTCGCTAGATTAGCCTGGGTAAAGCACAATGAAGCAAATCGCTATCTCTAAACTGGCCCTCAGTCAGAACACAGCGTCCTGTCCCTAACTGAATTCACAGCAGAGTGAGCCCAAAATGGCGGCGGCGACTTTTATAGGGTGTCGTGACATATTTTCAGCAGCCAATCACAGTAGTTACATGGTACCATGCAGAACCGGGAGTTTGCATGATGGGAATTTCCGATTCCGGTTTCCGATATACTGAAAGTATTGGAACTCGGTATCGGAATTCCGATACCGCAAATATCGACCGATACCCGATACTTGCGGTATCGGAATGCTCAACACTACTTATAAGGGCTTTTTCAAATGTGGCTATCATCATTGCAAAACTTGTAATTATGTTAAGAAAAATAGTAAATTCACTTCTATTGTAACAGGTATTTCATATACTACTAATACATATATGAATTGTAACACAGAAGGTCTTATTTATTTGATTGAATGCACGGCCTGCAGACTCCAATATGTTGGCTGTACAATAGGACCTTTCAAAAGAAGAATACGCAAACATTTGTCGGATGTGTCTAACACTAAGGCTGCTGTCACACTAGCAGTATTTGGTCAGTATTTTACATCAGTATTTGTAAGCCAAAACTAGAAGTGGAACAATTAGAGGAAACGTATAATAGAAACATATGCACCACTTCTGCATTTATCACCCACTCCTGGTTTTGGCTTACAAATACTGATGTAAAATACTGGCCAACTACTGCTAGTGTGACGGCAGCCTAATGCTCATAACATTTCTGCGGTATCTTATCATTGCAGACAATTTCATGCTGGAAAAACTTATACTCTTAGTGTTATGGGCATTGAAAAGGTCTTTAAACCGAGTCGAGGTGGGAATTTCAGACATAAGGTTTTGAATCGTGAATCCTTCTGGATTTTTAAATTGCAGACTAGAACCCCATTGGGTCTGAATAAACTGCAAGATTTGATTTTACAATACGATTAAAATAATTTTTTTTTCCTCTCTCTTGTTCTCTGCATAAACTTAAGTGGTAATAATACATATTTCTCCATTGTTAATTTGATCTGGATCTTTGTATACAGGGTTTTATTGCTATCACTGCATTTTTCTATGAATCATTGTTTGTCAATTGTATGTGTACCAATGTTGGGACTTTTAACTAGTGCACCAGTGTTTTTTTTTTTGCTCGATTCCAATTGCTGCACCTGTTGTGTTTAATTTTTTCTATTATATGTTTTGTTGCTCGGACCATACCATATACCATACCATTATTAAGACCTTAACAGGTCTAAACACGTTGGTCGTATCATGTACCCCGTCATTTGCTGTACCACTATAAAATAAGGATTTTAATGGATTTGTCTAAATAAATTGAACTTTTATCCAAGTTTCACGTTGGAGATTTTCTTCCTTTTTTTTTCTCTGTTGTAGACAATGCCTCTGATCCAGGCACTTCCTTGCGTGAATTACATTCTGAGTCAATCAAAACTTTTGTTCCTGAGCAAATTTGCACACAAGGACTTCTGCTTCAAACTGGTGAGCTGAATTTTTTCCCCTTCCCTTTTTTCCTTTGCATATACATTTTTGATCTTTTCTTTGTGCTCCCAATATTGATTTGAAATAACGTTATTTGCAGAAATGGAACTTAATTCTACAAGTACATCTGACTTGGCTAGAAATAGACTTGTTAGATTTGCTTCTATCTTTAACTATATTGGTGGTGATGCTAATACTGCAAATGTGGAAGCTACACAAAAGGCACACCTAGAAGATTTATTCAGGAAACTGGAAAATCGCAAGGGCGAAGAAACGAGATTGTGATGGGACATGACTTCTTTAAAATCTTACTTGTCTAAAAATCTTATCCCTAGTGGTCTCAGGATTAACAAGAAACCCACATTTAATTATTCTGAAAGCTTTGTTCAAGAGTGGGATCAAACTTTGTCAAATTGTTCAATAAAACTAATGGAGATTATTATCAAACATGAGGAACAAGAAATTGCTCATATTAAAGAGGACATTACAGAGTTTCAAACTGCTCTTAATAAATACAGTGCTTCGGAACATTTTAGCTCCTTCAATCAAAGAATAGAGGCAAATGTTTTAAAATTGGAGGAAAATATAGCAGATATTAACCCCTTCTCGACCCATGACGCCACATAGGCGTCATGAAAGTCGGTGCCAATCCGACCCATGACGCCTATGTGGCGTCATGGAAAGATCGCGTCCCTGCAGATCCGGTGAAAGGGTTAACTCCCATTTCACCCGATCTGCAGGGACAGGGGGAGTGGTAGTTTAGCCCAGGGGGGGTGGCTTCACCCCCTCGTGGCTACGATCGCTCTGATTGGCTGTTGAAAGTGAAACTGCCAATCAGAGCGATTTGTAATATTTCACCTATTATAACTGGTGAAATATTACAATCCAGCCATGGCCGATGCTGCAATATCATCGGCCATGGCTGGAAATATTAATGTGCCCCCACCCCACCCCACCGATCGCCCCCCCAGCCCCCTGATCTGGCCGGTACACTGCTCCGGCTCCCCTTCGTCCAGTGCTCCGCTCCCCCCGTGCTCTTGTCTGCTCCCCCCGTGCTCCAATCACCCCCCCGTGCTCCAATCACCCCCCCTGCACTCCAATCCACCCCCCTGTGCTCCGTTCCACCCCCCCGTGCTCCGTTCCAGCCCCCCCGTGCTCCGTTCCACGCCCCCCGTGCTCCGTTCCACGCCTGCCGCGCTCCGATTCCCCCCCGTGCTCCGATCCCCCTCCCGTGGTCCCCCCCACCCCATCATACTTACCGATCCTGCCGGGGTCCCGTCCGTCTTCTCCCTGGGCGCCGCCATCTTCCAAAATGGCGGGCGCATGCGCAGTGCGCCCGCCAAATCTGCTGGCCGGCAGATTCGTTCCAAAGTGCATTTTGATCACTGAGATATATTATATCTCAGTGATCAAAATAAAAAAAATAATAAATGACCCCCCCCCCTTTGTCACCCCCATAGGTAGGGACAATAAAAAAATAAAGAAATTTTTTTTCCACTAATGTTAGAATAGGGTTAGGGTTAGGGGTAGGGTTAGGGTTAGGGGTAGGGTTAGGGTTAGGGGTAGGGCTAGGGTTAGGGCTAGGGTTAGGGGTAGGGTTAGGGTTAGGGGTAGGGTTAGGGCTAGGGGTAGGGTTAGGGCTAGGGGTAGGGTTAGGGTTAGGGTTTCGGTATGTGCACACGTATTCTGGTCCTCTGCGGATTTTTCCGCTGCGGATTTGATAAATCCGCAGTGCTAAACCGCTGCGGATTTATGGTGGATTTACCGCATTTTTTTCTGCGCATTTCACTGCGGTTTTACAATTGCGATTTTCTATTGGAGCAGTTGTAAAACCGCTGCGGAATCCGCACAAAGAAGTGACATGCTGCGTTTCTGTGCAGTTTTTCCGCAGCATGTGTACAGCGATTTTTGTTTCCCGTAGGTTTACATTGAACTGTAAACTCATGGGAAACTGCTGCGGATCCGCAGCGTTTTCTGCAGTGTGTGCACATACCTTTAGAATTAGGCTATGTGCACACGGTGTGGATTTGGCTGCGGATTGGCCGCTGCGGATTCGCAGCAGTGTTCCATCAGGTTTACAGTACCATGTAAACATATGAAAAACCAAATCCGCTGTGCCCATGGTGCGGAAAATACCGCGCGGAAATGCTGCGTTGTATTTTCCGCAGCATGTCAATTCTTTGTGCGGATTCCGCAGCGTTTTACACCTGTTCCGCAATAGGAATCCGCAGGTGAAATCCGCACACAAAAACACTGGAAATCCGTGGAAAATCCACAGGTAAAACGCAGTGCCTTTTACCCGTGGATTTTTCAAAAATGGTGCGGAAATATCTCACACGAATCCGCAACGTGGGCACATAGCCTTAGGGTTAGGGTTGGAATTAGGGTTGTGGTTAGGGTTGTGATTAGGGTTATGGCTACAGTTGGAATTAGGATTAGGGGTGTGTTGGGGTTAGTGTTGGACGTAGAATTGAGGGGTTACCACTGTTTAGGCACATCAGGGGTCTCCAAACTCAACATGGCACCACCATTGATTCCAGCCAATCTCGTATTCAAAAAGTCAAATGGTGCTCCCTCACTTCCGAGCCCTGACGTGTGCCCAAACAGTGGTTTACCCCCACATATGGGGTACCAGCATACTCAGGATAAACTGCGCAACAATTACTGGGGTCCAATTTCTCCTGTTACCCTTGTGAATCTAAAAAAATGCTTGCTAAAACATCATTTTTGAGGAAAGAAAAATGATTTTTTATTTTCACGGCTCTGCGTTGTAAACGTCTGTGAAGCACTTGGGGGTTCAAAGTGCTCACCACATATCACTACAAGTCACTACTTCCTTTCTGAGCCCCGACGTGTGTCCAAACAGTGGTTTACCCCTACACATGGGGTATCAGCGTACTCAGGAGAAACTGGACAACAACTTTTGGGGTCCAATTTCTCCTGTAACCCTTGGGAAAATAAAAAATTCTGGGCTAAATAATTATTTTTGAGGAAAGAAAACGTATTTATTATTTTCACGGCTCTGCATTATAAACTTCTATGAAGCACTTGGGGGTTGAAAGTGCTCACCACACATCTAGATAAGTTCCTTTCGGGGTCTAGTTTCCAAAATGGGGTCACTTGTGGGGGGTCTCTACTGTTTAGGCACATCAGGGGCTCTGCAAACGCAACGTGATGCCCGCAGAGCATTCCATCAAAGTCTGCATTTCAAAACGTCACTACTTCAATTCCGAGCCCCGGCATGTGCCCAAACAGTAGTTTACCCCCACATATGGGGTATCTCCGTACTCAGGAGAAACTGGACAACAACTTTTGGGGTCAAATTTCTCCTGTTACCCTTGGGAAAATAAAAAATTGCAGGCTAAAAGATCATTTTTGAGAAAATAATTTTTTTATTTTATTTTCATGGCTCTGCGTTATAAACTTCTGTGAAGCACTTGGGGGTTCAAAGTCCTCACCACACATCTAGATTAGTTCCTTTGGGGGTCTAGTTTCCAAAATGGGGTGATTTCTGGGGGATCTCCAATGTTTAGGCACACAGGGGCTCTCCAAACGTGACATGGTGTCTGCTAATGATTGGAGCTAATTTTCCATTTAAAAAGCCAAATGGCGTGCCATCCCTTCCGAGCCCTGCCGTGCGCCCAAACAGTGGTTTACCCCCACATATGGGGTATCAGCGTACTCAGGACAAACTGGACAACAATATTTGGGGTCCAATTTCTCCTATTATCCTTGGCAAAATAGGAAATTCCAGGCTAAAAATCATTTTTGAGGAAAGAAAAATTATTTTTTATTTTCATGGCTCTGCGTTATAAACTTCTGTGAAGCACCTGGGGGTTTAAAGTGCTCAATATGCATCTAGATAAGTTCCTTGGGGGGTCTAGTTTCCAAAATGGGGTCACTTGTGGGGGAGCTCCAATGTTTAGGCACACAAGGGCTCTCCAAACGCGACATGGTGTCCGCTAACAATTGGAGCTAATTATCCATTCAAAAAGTCAAATGGCGCGCCTTCCCTTCCGAGCCCTGCCGAGTGCCCAAACAGTGGTTTACCCCCACATATGAGGTATCGGCGTACTCGGAAGAAATTGCCCAACAAATTTTATGATCCATTTCATCCTACTGCCCATGTGAAAATGAAAAAATTGAGGCGAAAATAATTTTTTTGTGAAAAAAAAGTACTTTTTCATTTTTACAGATCAATTTGTGAAGCACCTGAGGGTTTAAAGTGCTCACTAGGCATCTAAATAAGTTCCTTGGGGGGTCTAGTTTCCAAAATGGGGTCACTTGTGGGGGAGCGCCAATGTTTAGGCACACAGGAGCTATCCAAACGCGACATGGTGTCCGCTAACGATGGAAATAATTTTTCATTCAAAAAGTCAAATGGCGCTCCTTCCCTTCCGAGCCTTACCATGTGCCCAAACAGTGGTTTACCCCCACATGTGAGGTACTAGTGTACTCAGGAGAAATTGCCCAACATATTTTAGGATCCATTTTATCCTGTTGCCCATGTGAAAATGAAAAAATTGAGGCTAAAAGAATTTTTTTGTGAAAAAAAAGTACTTTTTCATTTTTACGGATCAATTTGTGAAGCACCTGGGGGTTCAAAGTGCTCACTATCCATCTAGATAAGTTCCTTGGGGTGTCTAGTTTCCAAAATGGGGTCACTTGTGGGGGAGCTCCAATTTTTAGGCACACGGGGGTTCTCCAAACGTGACATGGTGTCCGCTAAAGAGTGGAGCCAATTTTTGATTCAAAAAGTCAAATGGCGCTCCTTCCCTTCCAAGCCCTGCCGTGCGCCCAAACAGTGGTTTACCCCCACATATGAGGTATCAGCATACTCAGGACAAATTGGACAACAACTTTCGTGGTTCAGTTTCTCCTTTTACCATTGGGAAAATAAAAAAATTGTTGCTAAAAGATAATTTTTGTGACTAAAAAGTTAAATGTTCATTTTTTCCTTCCATGTTGCTTCTGCTGCTGTGAAGCACCTGAAGGGTTAATAAACTTCTTGAATGTGGTTTTGAGTACCTTGAGGGGTGCAGTTTTTAGAATGATGTCACTTTTGGGTATTTTCAGCCATATAGACCCCTCAAACTGACTTCAAATGTGAGGTGGTCCCTAAAAAAAATGGTTTTGTAAATTTCGTTGTAAAAATGACAAATCGCTGGTCAAATTTTAACCCTTATAACTTCCTAACAAAAAAAAATTTTGTTTCCAAAATTGTGCTGATGTAAAGTAAACATATGGGAAATGTTATTTATTAACTATTTTGTGTCACATATCTCTCTGGTTTAACAGAATAAAAATTCAAAATGTGAAAATTGCGAAATTTTCAAAATTTTCGCAAAATTTCCGTTTTTATCACAAATAAACGCAGAATTTATTGACCTAAATTACCACTAACATGAAGCCCAATATGTCACGAAAAAATAATCTCAGAACCGCTAGGATCCGTTGAAGCGTTCCTGAGTTATTACCTCATAAAGGGACACTGGTCAGAATTGCAAAAAACGGCAAGGTCTTTAAGGTCAAAATAGGCTGGGTCATGAAGGGGTTAAATGTACTAAGCTGCTAAGAGCTAAACAAGACTTTGAACTTAATCAGGTATACACCTGGAAAAAATTTCATTCATGGAATAGAAATAGCAGACGCTTCCAATCTCACCACTCTAAGGCCGGCGTCACACTACTGTGTTTTACGGACGTAAGAGGGGTGCTGAAAATACGGATTGCATACGGTACAACACTTCTCTATGCCCCTGCTCCTATCAGCCGTATTTTACTGATCCGTATTATACGGTCTTCTACGGCTGTAGAGAATCGCAGCATGCTGCGTTTGTCACCGTATTGCGCAAAAAATACGCCAATGAAAGTCTATGGGGGCCAGAAAAATACGGATTACACACGGACTAGCAGTGTGACTTGCGAGAAATACGCAGCGGTGTTAGAGAGAAAAGCCGGCAATTCAGCGCGGTGTACAGTAAAATCACACTGACAGCTTACAACAGAATAGGTAGAATAAATGTGTACACATAGAATAGGTACATATATATATATATATATATATATACGTATATGTATATATATATATATATATATATATATATAAAATGTCAGTGAGACACATATATGTATATAGATAAATATTTCATACAGCAGTAGATAGCTTTAAAGCCGGTAATTCAATTGCCGGCTTTTGCTATCTCCTTCCTAAACCCGACATGATATAAACCATCTCATATCCCCATTTTTTTTGCATATTCCACACTACTAATGTTAGTTGTGTGTATGTGCAATATTTGGGTGCTCTAGCTAATAAATTTAAGGGATAAATGGCGGAAAAAAATGCCGTGGGCTCCCACGCAATTTTCTCCGCCAGAGTAGTAAAGCCAGTGACTGAGGGCAGATATTAATAGCCTGGAGAGGGTCCACGGTTTTTGCCCCTCCCCCCTGGCTAAAAACATCTGCCCCCAGCCACCCCAGAAAAGGCACATCTGGAAGATGCGCCTATTTTGGCACTTGGCCACTCTCTTCCCATTCCCGTGTAGCGGTGGGATATGGGGTAATGAAGGGTTAATGCCACCTTGCTATTGTAAGGTGGCATTAAGCCAGATTAATAATGGAGAAGCGTCAATTCTGACACCTATCCATTATTAATCCAAAAGCATGAAATGGTTAATAAAAGCACACACACACACTATTAAAAATTATTTTAATGAAATGAACACACAGTTTGTTTGAATATTTTATTGTTCTCTCAATCCACCTGAAGACCCTCGCTCTGTAACAAAGGAAACATAATAAACCAACAATATACATACCTTCCGATGATCTGTAACGTCCAACGATGTAAATCCATCTGAAGGTGTTAAAATATTTTATCCATTTCATGCTATTGGATTAATAATGGATAGGTGTCAGAATTGATTGCAGTACAGATGCCAAACGGATTACATACGGAGGATACCATGTGCAAAATACGCTGACACACCCTGCCTACGGAGGAGATAAGGACCACTATTTTGGGGACTTTTCTGCGTATTACGGCCGTAAATTACGGATTGTATTTTTATATGCTGAGTGTGACGCCGGCCTAATTATTATGACAAAGAAAGGAGAGTCAGCTTTACTACATCACAAGAATCAGCTGGCTCCTCAAGTCCCAATTTGAACCATTCAGAGGATTTTTCTGATGCCACCTTTGGCCACAGTTCACACAAGGGGTTTTATCGAGACAGATTGAACACGGTTACTCCTTGTACGTCAAAAAATGACACACGAGAGTGGGGAGGAAACATAAATGTAAGGTCTTATCCCCTCCAGAACAAGAGACGTTATTAACATGTCCTGTTTGGAACTTGTCGAGCTTTATTTTGTCAGATGCACAAACAGCCTTGCTAAGTAAGGGTTTGGGTTTCTGCCCTGTCAAAAGATTCAATATTTTCAAAACTGTTCTTGATGTGAATAAATTTGCAAGAAACCTAACCCTTAAATGTCATTTTGATCAGTCCTTTGATTTGCATGATTCTGCTGACAATGAACTAAACTCTATGGATGATACAGTTTTTCCTTTGGGACATTTTTCTTTTCAGGATCTTTTGAATTATGACAGGCTGTGAGATCTGCAATCGCATTCAGTGATTAGAGACTGTTCACTTAATAACAACTTTCATATGTCTAACCCATTTTTTTATCCTATACAATCTAGACCTGTTGTTTTGGATCTCTTTCAGAAACTTATTGAAAAGGACTTAATAGAATTGGATAGAGAATTAAATAATGTTTCAGATAATCTTACTGTACAGGAAAGAAATGCCCTAAGAGATCTGAAAACCAACACGGACCTCATTAGAAGACAGTCTGACAAGGGGGGTGGGGTAGTAGTGCTAAATGCAGGTTTGCATTATGCTGAAAACCTTAAGATTTTGAATGATTCTTCTACATATGTCAGAATTTCGATTAATCCTATTGATAAATATACTGAAGAGATTAGTAGATTGCTTGATGATGGACTAGCTCTGGGAGCAATCACACAGAAAATTTCAGATTACATTCTTGTCAAAAATCCTGTTACACCTATCTACCATGCTCTGGCCAAATTGCATAAAAATATTTCCCCCCCTCCTTTCAGGGCTATTATTTCGGGTATAGGTTTTTTTTCAGAACATCTTGGAGAATGGGTTGATCATTACTTACAGCCCTTAGTAGTCAACCTACCAGGTTATATACGGGATACTAGATCTGTTATCTCTGCTTTGGATGGTTTCAATTGGTCTTCTTCTTATTTATGGATGACTTGTGATATTGTGGGATTGTATCCCTCCATCCCACATAATATCATTATTTCTAGTTTGACCTATTTTTTGAATAAGTACAGCCATTATAAAGAAGAAATTCAATTATTTATAATGGAGGCAACACACTTCTTACTCATACACAATTATTTTTCATTTGACAATATTTTCTTTCTACTAAAACAAGGAGTAAGTATGGGAGGTAAATGCTCCCCCTCCATGGCAAATATAACAGTTCCAGTATGGGAGGAAAAATGTATTTTTAATGAAAATAATCCTTTTGCTCCAAATATATCCTTTTTTGGTCGCTACATAGACGACTTGATATTAATTTGGAACGGTACCCTTTTGGAAATTACTGATTTTATTATATCAATAATAATGAATTCAATTTCACTTTCACTTATAATTTTTCTTAAGTGTCTATCAGTTATTAAGATATCGTACTTTCAGCAGATCTCATCACAAATACAGTTTTTTATTTCACCATATAGAAAGCCTACAGATACTAATTCCATTTTACAACCTCATTCATTGCATCCAAAACATGTTATCAGAAATATACCCACATGTGAACTGATCAGACTTAAAAGGAATTGCACTTCTAAAGAAACATACGAAAAGGAAGCCTCAAAAGCATTGCACGGATTACGTTTAAGAGGTTATCCTGAAAGGGTTTACTGTATGTAAACCATGTCTCATATCCTGTCGGGTTTGGGAAGGAGATAGCAAAAGCAAAAGCTGTATGAAATATAAATATATATATATATATATATATATATATATATATATATATATGTCAGTGGGACACATATATATATATGTGTGTCCCACTGACATATGTATATATATATATATATATATGTGTATATACATATATATATATATATATATACACAGTATATGTATATATATATCTACCTATTCTATGTGTAGACATTTATTTTACCTATTCTAATAAAACCGGTCAGTGTGATTTTACTGCACACGGCACTGAATTGCTGGCTTTTCTATAGAACACCGCTGCGTATTTCGCGCAAGTGACACTGTTGGTCCGTGTGTAATCCGTATTTTTCTCACCCCCATTGACTTTCATTGGCGTATTTTTTGCGCAATACGCTGACAAACGCAGCATGCTGCGATTTTGTACGGTTGTAAAATACGGATGCGTAATATACGCCAGATAGGAGCTGCCCCATAGAGAATCATTGGTCCGTTTGCAATGCATAGTTTTTGCGCATCTCATACGTCCGCAAAACTCTCTAGTGTAACGCCGGCCTTATAACCACACAATGTGACTGTGGTCAGAATTGTAAAAATTGTCCTGGTCATTAACATGCAAACTACCTTTGGGGGTAAATGGCAGCGCCGGCGTCAGTAATCGGCACACCTGGGCAATTGCCGGGGCCCTTAGCAGGCAGAGGTCCCACTCGCCATTGGGGAGTCCAGCGTGCTATGGGGGCCAGTTGTTGGTGCCGGTGCCTGCAAGTGGTTCCTTCTGCTTGCTCAGAGCTCCTGCACTTGCAAAACTTGCAACCAAAATCAAGAGTCAAAGTCCGCAGTCACAGCCGGTTAAATCAGAGAAACTGGGTGGAACATTTCTTCTGGATGGTGAGTGCTCCTTTCTACTTTTCTCCCGTTGTATAGGCACTTGCAAAACTTACCTCTCCCCACTCCACCATTGCTGTGTCTTCCGCTGCTGTGACGCTCAGGTCAGAGTGCACAATGACTTCACGTCTGTGCACCCTCTGCCTGAGCAGTCACAGTGCAGAGAGTCGGAAGACACCGATGCTGAGGAGTCCTGGGCAGAGTAATGGCCAGCAACAAGAGATGATTTCATTTTTTTAATGTTTGGAGCAATATATGGGGACCATCATACACTGGAGCATCATATATGGGGCCCACCATATATGGATCATTATATATATAAAAAAAACTTAGCGGAAAAATCCGCACAGAAATTCGCAACATGGGCACATAGCCTTAGACCTCTTACATTCATGTTTGTGCTTAAAGACATGTTAGCATGTCCAGAAATCGGCCAGACGGTAAGACTAATCACTGTCTTCTGATCTTACTTGCCTTTCATTTTATCCCCTGCTCTTTAACCATGCTCACATTTGCTCTCACTGTTTTTGTTCCACTAATCCTCACTCTCCTTCGCTAAACCCCTTACCCCTGCGCCCTTGAACCAAAAAAACTATCTCCCCCTCTCTCTTACCCCCTACCTCGCTTCATCTGCAGACCTGCTTTTTAACTTCAGACCTCACCTAATAAAATATAATATAAACCGATTGCTCTCCTTCACCCACCTGCTTTCCTTTTCTCTTCTCATTCTCACTGCTGGTGACATATCCCCAATCCTGCCCCCGTGCATCATGCATCCCACTAATCCTCACCCTTGTCCTTCTCACACTAAGAGAAACTACTGTAACCCCTCACACTTAAAATCTGTGCCACTGACCCCCACCACCCTGTTTCCTCTCTCTGGGGCACTTTGGAATGCCCGCCCTGTCTGCAACAAGCTCCACGTGATCCACGATCTCTTTACTTCCCGCAACCTTTCCTTCCTGGCCCTAACTGAGACCTGGCTGATGCCCCCTGACATGGCCTCCCCTGCTGCACTGAGTTACGGTGGCCTCCACTTTACCCACACTCCTCGCACTGGCAACAGACATGGCGGAGGAGTGGGTTTCCTTATTTCTAAAAACTGCTATTTCAACCCTATCCAACCCCCACCCTCCCTTATTCTCCCTTCTTTCGACGTTTACGTTGGCTGTCATATACCAACCACCGGGCTCAGCCACTGCCTTCATTGACCAATTCTCCACCTGGCTTCTTCACTTTCTCTCTGCTGACATCCCCACCATCATAATGGGTGGCTTTAATATCCCTACTGACACCCGACAGCCAGTAGCCTCCAAGCTCCCGGCCCTTACGTCATCCTTTGGACTTACTCAGTGGTCCTCCACAGCCATCCATGCAGATGGAGATACACTTGACCTCATCTTCACCCGCCTCTGTTCCTTATCTAATCTCACAACCTCTCCCTTCCCCCTATCTGACCACCATCTACTCACCTTCTCATCCTTGTCCTCCTCACTCGCCACGATGTCCAGCCACTACCACATCCTTGCAGAAATCTTGAACACCTAGACATTCACAGACTTTCAGACTCTCTTCTACCCCTGTCCTCCATATCTTCACTCCATGACAAGGACAGCGCCACCGATTTCTATAACTCCACCCTCACATCAGTCATAGACTCAGTTGCCCCTCTCATGCATGGCAAAATGCAACAAATCAATAGGCAATCATGGCATAACAACCTCACCAAAAAACTCCAACAAGCATCTGGGGTCGCAGAGCGGTGTTGGAAAAAAACACGCCTGCCAGGCGACTTCACTGCTTTCAAACAAGCTACACTTGCCTTCAAACTAGCCCTCACTAGACCTATTTCACTAACCTTGTATCTTCATTATCATACAACCCAAAACAACTGTTCAGCTCTTTTAACTCAACCCCCCACCCACCACTGCCACCTCCAACTCCCCTCATCTCTTCTGAGGACTTTGCCACCTACTTCAAAAACAAGATCGACCAAACAAGGCAAACCTTTACTGTTCCACCACCCCAACCACTCCATATGCCAGACCTCTGCAATTCCCTAATAACGTCCCTTTCCAATATCACTGAAGGAGAGCTTACTCACCTCCGTTCCAACTCACACCTCACCACCTGTGCACTTGACCCCATCCCTTCCCACCTGCTCCCCAACCTTACTAACATGCTCATTCCAGCCCTAACCCATCTCTTTGACCTATCACTCTCTTCTGGTACCTTCCCTTCTGCCTTCAAACATGCCACCATCACACTCATCCTCAAAAAAGCTAACCTTGACCCAACTGCTATGCCCAGCTATCGCCTCATATCACTACTGCCGTTTTCTTCCAAACTCCTTGAGCAGCATGTCTATGCTCAACTTTCCTCCCACCTCTCATCTAACACTCTCCTGGACAACCTCCAATCTGGCTTCCACCTCCACCACTTCACCAAAACTGCTCTGACCAAAATTACTAATGACTTACAGCCAAAGCTAACAGACAGTTCTCCATCCTCCTCCTTCTTGACCTGTCCTCTGCTTTTGACATAGTCGACCACTGCCTACTGCTACAGATTCTTTCTTCCCTTGGCATCAAAGGCCTTGCCCTGTCCTGGATTGCCTCATACCTTTCTGACCGCACATTTAGCATTTCCCACTCCCACACTACCTCCTGATCTCACCCTCTTTCTGTTGGAATCCCTCAAGGCTCTGTCCTTGTGCCCTTAATTTTTTCCATCTATACCCTTGGCCTAGGACAACTCATAACGTCTCATAGCTTCCAGTACCACCCTATGCGGACGATCTAACTCTCAGGCCCAGATGTCACCTCTCTGCTGTCCAGAATCCCAGAGTGTCTGTCAGCCATATCCTCCTTCTTCAACTCTCGCTTCCTAAAACTCAATGTAGACAAAACCGAACTCATCATCTTTAGTCCATGTCACATATCCCCCCTACCAGATCTATCTATTATGGTAAATGGCATCACGCTCTCCCGCACCTGAAATCTGCTGCCTTGGGGTAACTCTCGACTCTGCCCTGTCCTTCAAACTGCACATCCAAACTTTTACCACCTCCTGTCACCTCCAACTCAAAAATATTGCCAGAATCCATCCCTTCCTCAGCCCACAATCTACTAAAACTCTTTTGCATGCCCTCATCATCTCCTGCCTCGATTACTGCAACACCCTCCTCTGTGACCTCCCTGCTAACTCTCTTGCACTGCTCCAGTCTGTCTTCAACTCTGCTGCCCGACTGATCCACCTCTCTCCTCGCTACTCCCCTGCTTCTCCCCTCTGCAAATCCATCCACTGGCTCCCAATTTCCAAATGAATACAGTTCAATCTACTACACTGATCTACAAAACCATCGACAACCTGTCCCCTCACTATATCTCTGAACTAATCTCCCACTATCTTACCTCCTGTAATCTTCAATCCTCCCAAGACCTTCTACTCTCCTCCACACTTATTCGTTCCTCACACAACCGCATCTAAGATTTCTCCCAAATATCCCCCATCCTCTGGAATTCCACACCTCAACACGTCCGATTATCCCCCACCCTTGGATCCTTCAGACAGAACATGAAAAGCCATCTCTTCAGGAAAGCCTACAGCCTGCAATAACTATTCTGCTGCCTCACCACCACCCGAGCTGTCGCCTCACCAACCACCTGAGCTGCTGCCTCATCACCGCCAGAGCTGCCGTGTCACCACAACCAGAGCTGCCAAGTCACAACTGCCAGAGCTGCCAAGTCACCACAACCAGAGCTGCCACCTCACCAACCACCCAAGTTGCTGCCTCATCAACCACCCAAGCTGCTGCCTCACCACCGCCAGAGTTGCCGCGTCTCCACCACCAGAACTGCCGTCTCACCACCACCAGAGCTGCTGCACCCCCGACCTTCTGTCTCTTCCCCATTATCCCGTAGAATGTAAGTCTGCAAGGACATGGTCTTCTCCCCTCTGTACCGATCTGTCACTCTAAATTTGTTTACTGTAAATGATATCTATAACCCTGTACATAACCCCTTTTCTCATGTATAGCACCATGGAATTAATGGTGCTATATAAATAAATAATAATAATAATAGTAATAGTGTTGTTCAGACACACTATCTCAGCTAATAAATACTGATTGTTAAATTAGTGATAGGTGACTGACAAGTCTTGTGAAATAGCTGGATAAAAGAGAGTTAGGGTACATGCAACATGAGTGGGAAAAGCGAGGTTGTGTGGAAAAAGTAATAGGCTTGGTGTTTGATGTGTATGTGGGTTAGGTGTTAATGTTACTAAAAGCTCTACTGAACGAATACAGTCTCGTCCTATCCTAAGGCAGCTGACATAATCTGTTACTGGACGAGCTACTCAACTCCTTTTTTTTTGCATCCGCACAGCAGTACGCCTTGTAGAGGAGTGCCAGAAAATCTCATGATTCAGATTAAACCCCCAAGGGAGCCACTCGCTATAATGAGGCAGCAGAGTTACTCTGGACTTCGTCTGGCCTCTGTTCAGCATTGTCATATTCAAACGTGCACAAAACTGTGGCGGAATGTGCTTTTTTACATGCCTAAAAAGATGAATAGTACTGAATCAAAGGCCAGACTGCATCCACAGTGTTCCTTCTGCCTCATTAGGGAATCTTCCGCTGGGACTTCTGAATCAAATATTTCAGAGTTCAGTTCTTAATTAGTGAAGAGCGAGTATACTCGTTGCTCGGGTTTTCTCGAGCACGCTCGGCTGGCCTCCGAGTATTTGTTAGTGCTCGGAGATTTAGTTTTCATCGCTGCAGCTGCATGATTTACGGCTGCTAGACAGGCTGAATACAAGTGAGGAATGTCTGTTTTGTTAGGGAATTCCCACATGTATTCAGGCTGTCCAGCAGACGTAAATCATGCAGCTGAGGTGAAGAAAACTAAATCTCGGAGACCTGAGCACCAACAAATACTCAGAGATCACCCGAGCATGCCCCGAGCAACAATGCTATTCACTCATCACTGTTCTTAATGTTAAGAGTCCTATTGAATATGCAGACTTTGCAGTATGTACGCCGATGGACTGAATGAGATCTTTGATCTCATATAGATCAATCAATAGAGTCCCTATTTGTTTCGATTTTGCTTTGTGTTTATTTTTTTAATATATATATAATTTTTAAATTAACATTAGTGCCTGCAGTTCTTCTAGTGTACCGCTTGACCGCTCGCATCAAGAGGACAGAGGTGTGTAATTAGACATATGTACAGGTGCAGAGTTTATTTTGTGTGAACATACCATATATAGTGACATATGTGATTGCCTTGATTTTACAGACATACTGTTTTAATCCTGCGATAAGTGAAGGAGGGGTGATGTTATATAATATGTGTGTACAACATTAATTTCTTGGCGATTAAGTTATAATATATGTATTCTAGCTGCTAAAGTGTTTGATAGATAGTGATTGGTTCCTCGGTTAGTATAAACACACTAATTAGCAATGAAAGTGGGGTATAAATAGTTTGAAACAAAATCATTTTATTATACACCTGATGAAGGCCTACATGGCTGAAACGCGTTATGTTTTTTTAATAAGTTTTTATTGTCTTTTGTAAAATTTTGTATTTGCTATACATAGCCAATAAAATATCATCTGATTCAACATCAGAGATATTTGGTTCTATGGCTATATAAGCCTCCTATTTCTTATTGGGATAAGGATCCTCTGAATGAAGCGCCCTGAAACTTCCTTATTCACACTATCCACGTGGAGGGACTTTTTTTTATGGGAAAATCATCTCCATGTTATTACAGACGGGCAGCATACCAATGGAAGGATCACCCTTTTTTACAAACTTTTCCCAGTGTTATGCCTCCTCCACCAGGTGAGAAAGATTCAAGTTGCACTAGTCTCACCAAGTAAGATTCACTCATCTACTACGCTTAGATAGCGATCTCCTTCTCTTTCTCCTCATCCTCTTTCCCAGGACCTCATTCACACAATACCACATTTATATCATGTTATGTTTTGGTGCTTTTACACAATAAAAGCTATTTACCCCTTTAACGACCAGAGGTATTTTTGTTTTTGCATTTTCATTTTTTGCTCCCCTTCTATCCAGAGCCATAATTTTTTATTTTTTGGTAAAAATGGATATGTGAGGGCTTGTTTTTTTTGCGGGATGAGTTGTACTTTTGAACAATACCATTGGTTTTAACAAATCATGTACTGGAAAACGGGAAAATAATGGGCAGCATGGTGGCGCAGTGGTTAGCACTGCAGCCTTGCAGCGCTGGGGTCCTGGGCTCTAATCCCGCCCAGGACAACATCTGCAAAGAGTTTGTATGTTCTCTCCGTGTTTGCGTGGATTTCCTCCGGCTACTCCGGTTTCCTCCCACATTCCAAAGACATACTGTAGGGATTCTAGATTGTGAGCCCCATCGGGGACAGTGATGATAATGTGTGTAAAACTGTAAAGCGCTGCGGAATATGTTAGCGCTATATAAAAATAAAGATTATTATTATTAATTCCATGTGCTGTAAATTTTAAAAAAAGTGCAATCCCACAGATGTTTTTTTTTCTTTTTTAACATGTAGCTGACCTACCATTATGATTTACCAGGTCAATACGAGTTCACAGACACCAAACAAGTCTAAGTTTTTTTTGTTTAAGTAGTAAAAATAAATTCCAAAGTTTGTAAAAAAAAAAAGAAAAATTGCTCCATTTTCCGATACCCGTAGCGTCTCCATTTTTCATGATTTCAGGTTGGGTGAGGGTTTATTTTTTTTTGCTGAGCTGATGTTTTTAATACCTGTTTTGAATAAACCTTTCCTGTTTTAGGTCAATTATTATTACAGGATTACCATAATTATTCATATTTGCCAAATGCCGGAACAATGAGAGAGAGAGAGAGAATGTTTTAAGGCATTTTTATTTCTTACTGCAAAGTCAAATGTTTACATACACTAAGATTACTATGCCTTTAACATTTCTGGACAGCCCATATGATAATATCATGTGTTTGGAAGCTTCTTCGTTTTTATTTGGCAACATCTGAGTTAATTAGAGACATTCCTGTGGATGTATTTTAATGTACGCCACAAGCACACTGCTTATTTGTGTAGAACCATGGGGAAGTCAAAAAAATCAGCCAAGATATCAGGAAGAGAATTGTGCACTTGCACATATCTGGCTCTTCCTTGGGTACAATTTCAAGATACCTGAAGGTGCCTTGTTCATCTGTACAAACAATTATATGCAAGTACAAACAAGATGGGAATGTCCAACCATCATACTGCTCAGGAAGGAGATGGGTTCTTTGTCCCAGAGATTAACGTTCTTTGGTCCGACGTGTGCATATTTACCCAAGGATAAAAGCAAAAGACCTTGTGAAGATGATGGTTGTGTCAACATGGGATGAAAGGCCACTCTGCAAGGAAGAAGCAATTACTCCAAAAGAAACATAAAAAAGCCAGATCAATGTTTGCAAATGCCCACAGGAACAAAGACCTTAATGTTTGGAGACATGTCCTGTGGTCTGATGAAACTGAAATTGAATTTTTTGGGCATAATGACCACCATTACATTTTGGTGGGAAAAAGGTCAAAGCTTTGAAGCCTAAGAACACCATCCCAACTGTGAAATAAGGCAGCATCATGTTGTTGGGATGTTTTGCTGCAAGAGGGAATGGTGCACTTCTCAAAATAGCTGGCAACATGAGAAAAGAAGATTATGTGGCAGTACTGAAGAAGCATCTCAAGACGTCAGCCAGGAAGTTTTAGCTTGGGCAGAAATTTGTCTTCCAAATAGAAAATGACCTGAATCCTACTGCCAAAATGGTAACAAAGTGGCTTAAGTACAACAAAGTCAATGTTATGGAGTGGCCATTAAAAAGCCCCGATCTCAATCTTATTGAAAACTTATGGGCACCCTGAAAAGGCAGGTACGAGCAAGGGGACCTACAAACCTGGATCAGTTACTCCAGTTCTGTCAGGAGGAATGGACCCAAATTACGACAAAGTATTGCGACAAGCTTGTGAAAGCATATCCCAAATGTTTAACTTAAATCATTCAGTTTAAGAACAATGGTACCAAATACTAATGAAATGTATGTAACCTTTTGACTTTACAGTAAGTAATAAAAATACCTTAAAACATTCTTTCTCTCTCATTATTCTGGCATTTGGCAAAGACTAATAATTATGGTAATCCTAGTTGACCTAAAACGGGAAAGGTTTATTCTGATTTCATGTCAGATATTGAGAAAAACTTGCATACAAATTTGCTGGACCAGATTTCCCTTCCCCAACTCGCCTGCTAGGTGTATTCTACGGGCACCATTCAAGCTCCTTTCTTTAGTTATTATTATTATTTATTTTTATAGTACCATTAATTCCACGGTGCTGTATATGAGAAAGGGGTTACATACAGAGTTATAGATATCATTTACAGTAAATGAATTTACAATGACGGACTGGTACAGAGGGGAGAGGACCCTGTCCTTGCGGACTTACATTCTACAGGATAATGGGGAAGAGATGGAAGGTCGGGGGTGCAGCAGCTCTGGTGGTGGTGAGGCGGCAGCTTGGGTGGTGGTGAGGCAGCAGAATGGTTATTGCAGGCTGTAGGCTTTCCTGAAGAGATGGGTTTTCAGGTTCCATCTGAAGGATCCTAGTGTTGTGGATAATCGGACATGTTGAGGCGTGGAATTCCAGAGGATGGGGGATATTCGGGAGAAATCTTGAAGGCGGTTGTGTGAGGAACAAATAAGTGTGGTGGAGAGTAGGAGGTCTTGAGAAGATCGAAGATTATGGGTTACGGGAGGGAAGATAGTGGAAGATTAGTTCAGAGATATAGGGAGGGGACAGGTTGTGGATGGCTTTGTAGATCAGTGTAGTAGATTGAACTGTATTTGTTGGGAAATTGGGAGCCAGTGGAGGGATTTGCAGAGAGGAGAAACAGGGGAGTAGCAAGGAGAGAGGTGGATTAGGCGGGCAGCAGAGTTGAGGACAGACTGGAGTGGTGCAAGAGAGTTAGCGGGGAGGCCACAGAGGATGGTGTTGCAATAGTCAAGGTGGGAGATGATGAGGGCATGCACAAGTGTTTTAGTAGATTGAGGGCTAAGGGACGGATTTTGGCATTATTTTTGAGTTGGAGGCGACAGGAGGTGGCAAGAGTTTGGAAGTGCTGTTTGAAGTACAGGGCGGATTTGAGAGTTACTCCGAGGCAGCGGATGACAGGTGCGGGAGTGAGCGTGATGACATTTGCCATAATAGATAGATCGGATAGGGGTGATACATGAGTTGGAGGAAAGATGATGAGTTCAATTTTGTCTACATTGAGTTTTATGAAGCAAGAGGTGAAGAAGGAGGATGGCTGATAGACACTCTGAAAATCTGGACAGCATGGAAGTGACATCTGGGCCATAGAGGTAAATCTGAGTGTCATCCGTATACAGGTGGTACTGGAAGTCATAGGACTTTATGAGTTGTCCTAGGCCAAGGGTATAGATGGAAAAAAGTAGGGGCCCCAGGACAGAGCCTTGAGAGACACCAACAGAGAGAGGGCGGAATGAGGAGGTAGGGTGGGAGTGGGAAACGCTAAATGTGCAGTCGGAAAGGTATGAGGCAATCCAGGACAGGGCAAGGTATTTGATGCCAAGGGAAGAAAGCTGTCATAACTGACTCTGCTCCACTGTCTATCTCTGGGCAGGCATGACCTTTTACCCAATTCTGTACAAAAGCAAAGAGGCAGACAGTGACATCTTGTGGCTGTTAGTGCGGCAGCCCCAGGGAGATAACTATTGACTACGATGCAAGACAGTGACAATACAGTACAGGAGAACTCCTGTAAAATACATTTGTACATACAGTACATTTAAACCACAGGAATGTCAGAGGAGTGAAACGCCATCCTCACATTACAGTGAGCAAATTTGGAATTTTTGGAAAGCAAAACATTCCCCTTTTTGAAGGCTATGCCCAGTGGCGTAACTTGAAACTCATCGGCCCCGATACGAAAGCTCCAACGGGTCCCCCAAGTATTTTAAATCTTTAATAGCAATAGTCATTTTCTATAGGCCAAAGGGACTTTTAGGGCCCCCTAGGCTCCAGGGTTTGGGTGTCATTGCAACCCCTGCACCAGTTGTAGTTACACCCCTGGCTGTGCCTCTATCCCACACCTGAATTTGCTTTTTGTAAGCTACTTCCAAGTCCGTGTCCTGTTCCCACCTTCAAATGTCCAAATGTGCTTTTTGCAGACCACGCACCTTTCCAAGCTGCATTCACACACCCTGAATGTGAATGTGTGTGAACTGTGTCTTATGACACAATACATAGCTGCAGTGCAAAGAAAACATTCAGAGATCTCTGCTCTCTGTGAGGTTTCTATAGTCCTTGGTAGATTTGACAATTCTTCTTGGAACTTGGTAGGTCTCAGACTTTTCTGAGAACCTTCTAGATATTCTGTGAGAATTTACAAGAATGCTTTAAATCTTTTAGCAACGTTATTGCTTCTAAAGAGAAATACCTTATTTAAATGCATTGCATTTGATTACCACATAAGATATTCAGTCCATTTTAGTCTTGTTTCACACAGTACTATGGTAAGAGTGCAGCTACTGACTTTTAATCCCTGAACACATGTCCAATAGACATGTGACCATGAAAACTGTACCATGGAGTAATGGACGTAGGTGGTCTGGCCCAATAAATTCTGTTGTCTCTTTCATCGTGTGGACAGTCCTGTATGCATGTGGGCTTCAACTAAGAAATAGAGGAGCTAGAAAGCACTATAAAAAGAAAATGAGCCATGAGAGGCAGTGTAATGGTCTAGGTAATGTTCTCCTTGCATTCATGTGCTTTTATTTTTACATATACCACCTACTTCAGACCTAAGCATTGTTGACTATCAAGTACACCACTTTAAGACAATGATATTTTCCTAATGTAGTTGTAGTGCGCTTTCTTTGCATGATAAAGAAACTTTCAACACTACAAAAATTATACAAGAATTGTTTGAGGACGTTTTCAGACTTCATGGAGTTTTCACGTGTACCAAATACCCAAGGAGACCTTGTTGTAAGGTCCATGCTACCAGAGGTGAGAGCTATTTTGTTGGTTTGATTAGGATAATTTTAATTTTCTAGCTGATTGGTGTATACAATCCATACACTTTTTGTGGTAATAGGAAAGTGCTTAAAAATTTGATTTGTTCCAGTAATTAGTCAATTCATTGCTGAAAGCTGTAATGTACCATTTTCTTGGGTGAATGTTTTATTTCAATATGTATCTTTTATCATGCCACAGTTTTTGCTAACTATATGTAAAGTGTCTCAGGATCAAATTTACACACAATTGGTTACATTGGAAATTACAACTTTATGACCTTGGGAAAACAAGGAATGTACATTGTTTCCGCTTGTAGAAAGACAAATAATTTTTATTCAAATTTTTGGCTGCAAGTTATTATAAGGCTTAAACTTTGGTTAAACTCATTTTTCTGGGGATTTTTATTAGACTGGGCAGTCATTCCTCTGTTTAAGCAATTATACCATATTTATGCCGACAGAAAAATTAAAATTACTATCAGAATGGTGATTTTATGCTGTATAAATGATGTTTTAGCAAAACTATAGCTTTATTATTTGATATACTTTAGTTATTAAGTACTTCTAACAAAACCCTGCTGAATTGCAAATTTATAATTGAGTCGCCTGCCAAGGCCTAGGGGTACTCGGTATCAGGTCCAGTCGTAGTTAAAGGGGAAGTCATGGTGGCGGCGACCCGGTCCATGGCCCTGTGTGCCTAAAAGGGGAACAGTCTTTAAAGGGGATGTGAAAATAATAAAAGTTTGTGATGCCACCTGTGGTTGTCAGTCAAGAGTGACCAATGCTGCTTAATGGGGTCCTCTAGGAGTGATGGTGCTGCAGCAAAGATGGTTTCACTTCCCACAGGTGAAGTGGGGTCCTCAGGGCTCCCGATGTGTTTGGCCAAAGTGGTGTGGTGCCAGAAATAAACGGAAGACACAAGGTTACAGTCTCTTTACCTGGTTTACTGGTTGTAGTAAGCCACAGTCCAGGGTACCAGCAACAGGTGGTGATGCGGTCCGGCCGGCCTGGATGCAATGGTGGATCCCTCTCCCAGGTGAGGTTTGTAAGACTTCTTGCTTGCACTCTTATGCAAGGTTCTTGCTGCCTGTGGCTCCCTTACAAAGTCCTCTCTCTCCTGTCCTGGGACAGTAACCTGTACAGGGGGCAATGCCTTTTTACAGGGTCTCCATCATGACTCAGGCTCTCTGTATTCTGCTGCACCTTCAGGTGTGGGTGCGGACAGACAACATGCAATCCTCTGTCCTTCTGGTTCTGCTGTGAGACCTGGAGTACGACACAGCCTCAGGCTCCCGGTGCCTGGTTTCTGTGCTTTGGCTTAGAGGGTGCCAAGTCACAGTTCCCCTCCAAGCTCTTTTCTTCTCCTTTGCTTCTCCCCTGAAATGCTCACTGTCACTGCAACCCTTTAGGTTCTCTTCCGTCTTGGAGCTGCAGCACCTCACATGGCTACACTCTCTGCTCTCACTCCTCTCTCCTCCACGGTCTCTGAACAACTGCTTAACTCCTTCTCCAGAACAGAATATATAAATCTGGGGAAGCTCCCCTGAATCCGGGTTCAGAGCTCCCCTTTCTGGCCTGGATTCAGAATGTGTTGCATGTAGGTTCTTTACCTGGTAAAGGGAAACCTCCTTGCCTCCAAGCATGACATTACCCTCCCCGAAAGGAAGGCAACATCACTGTAACAACCGGTTACCTGGAGTGTTACATAATCTTTATTTGTTAGAAAAGATATTTGAACATAAGTTGATCACAGATTGTTTTACTGCTCTAGCAATCAGTGGGCCTAGACAGAGCATAAGTGTCAAATTCAGGCCCATGGGTCAAATCTGGTCCACATTGTTATTATATTTGACCTGTGAGAAAATACTAAATGCCTACTAGAGCTGGCCTGCTGGTAGGCCATGCATTCAGAAAAATAGCAAAAAAGGTAGAGATGCTTACCTGCCTAGTCCTCCTATTAAATGCAGGATGCAGTGGTCCCATGTGGTTAAGATGGCGGCAACACAGGTGCAGAAATACTGATGAGGTAGCCACTCACAGCCTACCAAATTAATGAAAGGGGTGGCTGCTTGGCATATGACTGCACATAAGAGACTTGTATGTGGCGCTGTTCACATAATGGGAATGCACAGCATCCAGGTTAACAGCCTAGTAGTGACACCCTTCTATTAGCTCAGGTGGGCTGCCCAGCGCTATTAACCCCTTCATGACCCAGCCTATTTTTACCTTAAAGACCTGGCCATTTTTTGCAATTCTGACCAGTGTCCCTTTATGAGGTAATAACTCAGGAACGCTTCAATGGATCCTAGCGGTTCTGAGATTGTTTTTTTCGTGACATATTGGGCTTCATGTTAGTGGTAAATTTAGGTCAATAAATTCTGTGTTTATTTGTGATAAAAACGGAAATTTGGTGAAAATTTTGAAAATTTCGCAATTTTCTCATTTTGAATTTTTATTCTGTTAAACCAGAGAGTTATGTGACACAAAATAGTTAATAAATAACATTTCCCACATGTCTACTTTACATCAGCACAATTTTGGAAACAACATTTTTTTTTTGCTAGGAAGTTATAAGGGTTAAATTTTGACCAGCGATTTCTCATTTTTACAACGAAATTTACAAAACCATTTTTTTTTAGGGACCACCCACATTTGAAGTCAGTTTGAAGGATCTTTATGGCTTAAAATGCCCAAAAGTGACACCATTCTAAAAACTGCACCCCTCAAGGTGCACAAAACCACATTCAAGAAGTTTATTAATCCTTCAGGTGCTTCACAGCAGCAGAAGCAACATGGAAGGAAAAAATGAACATTTCACTTTTTAGTCACAAAAATGATCTTTCAGCAACAATTTTTTTATTTTCCCAATGGTAAAAGGAGAAACTGAACCACGAAAGTTGTTGTCCAATTTGTCCTGAGTACGCTGATACCTCATATGTGGGGGTACACCACTGTTTGGGTGCACGGCAGGGCTTGGAAGGGAAGGAGTGCCATTTGACTTTTTGAATGAAAAATTGGCTGCACTCTTTAGCGGACACCATGTCACATTTGGAGAGCCCCCGTGTGCCTAAAAATTGGAGCTCTCCCACAAGTGACCCCATTTTGGAAACTAGACGCCCCAAGGAACTTATCTAGATGCATAGTGAGCACTTTAAACCCCCAGGTGCTTCACAAATTGATCCGTAAAAATAAAAAAAGTACTTTTTTTCAACAAAAAATTATTTTAGCCTCAATCTTTTCATTTTCACATGGGCAACAGGATAAAATGGATCCTAAAATTTGTTGGGCAATTTCTCCTGAGTACACCGATACCTCACATGTGGGGGTAAACTACTGTTTTGGCACATGGTAAGGTTCGGAAGGGAAGGAGCGCCATTTGACTTTTTGAATGAAAAATTATCTCCATCGTTAGCGGACACCATGTCGCGTTTGGAGAGACCCTGTGTGCCTAAACATTGGAGCTCCACCACAAGTGACCCCATTTTGGAAACTGGACCCCCCAAGGAACTTATGTAGATGCCTAGTGAGCACTTTAAACCCTCAGGTGCTTCACAAATTGATCCGTAAAAATAAAAAAGTACTTTTTTTTTCACAAAAAAATTCTTTTAGCCTCAATTTTTTCATTTTCACATGGGCAACAGGATAAAATGGATCCTAAAATTTGTTGGGCAATTTCTCCTGAGTACACCGATACCTCATATGTGGGGGTAAACCACTGTTTGGGCACACGGCAGGGCTCGGAAGGGAAGGCGCGCCTTTTGACTTTTTGAATGGAAAATTAGCTCCAATTGTTAGCGGACACCATGTCACGTTCGGAGAGCCCCTGTGTGCATATGCATTGGAGCTCCCCCACAAGTGACCCCATTTTGGAAACTAGACCCCCCAAGGAACTTATCGAGATGCATACTGAGCACTTTAAACACCCAGGTGCTTCACAGAAGTTTATAATGCAGAGCCATGAAAATAAAAAATAATTTTTCTTTCCTCAAAAATGATTTTTAGCCTGGAATTTCCTATTTTGCCAACGGTAATCGGAAAATTTGGACCATAAATGTTGTTGTCCAGTTTGTCCTGAGTACGCAGATACTCCATATGTGGGGGTAAACCACTGTTTGGGTGCACGGCAGGGCTCAGAAGGGAAGGCACGCCATTTGGCTTTTTAAATGGAAAATTAGCTCCAATCATTAGCGGACACCATGTCGCGTTTGGAGAGCCCCTGTGTGCCTAAACATTGGAGATTCCCCACAAATGACCCCATTTTGGAAACTAGAACCCCAACGGAACTAATCTAGATGTGTGGTGAGCACTTTGAACCCTCAAGTGCTTCACAGAAGTTTATAACGCAGAGCCATGAAAAAAAAAAAATTTCTTTTCTCAAAAATGATTTTTTAGCCCGCAATTATTTATTTTCCCAAGGGTAACAGGAGAAATTTGACCCCAAAAGTTGTTGTCCAGTTTCTCCTGAGTACGCTGATACCCCATATGTGGGGGTAAACCACTGTTTGGGCACATGCTGGGGCTCGGAAGTGAAGTAGTGACGTTTTGAAATGCAGACTTTGATGGAATGCTCTGCGGGCATCACATTGCGTTTACAGAGCCCCTAATGTGGCTAAACAGTAGAAACCCCCCACAAGTGACCCCATTTTGGAAACTACACCCTGAAAGGAACTTATCTACATGTGAGGTGAGCACTTTGAACCCCCAAGTGCTTCACAGAAGTTTATAACACAGAGCACTGAAAATAATAAATATGTTTTCTTTCCTCAAAAATAATTTTTTAGCCCAGAATTTTTTAATTTTCCCAAGGGTAACAGGAGAAATTTGACCCCAATATTTGTTGTCCAGTTTCTCCTGAGTACGGTGATACCCCATATGTGGGGGTAAACTACTGTTTGGGCACATGCCGGGGCTCAGAAGTGAAGTAGTGATGTTTTGAAATGCAGACTTTGATGGAATGCTCTAGGGGCGTCACGTTGCGTTTGCAGAGCCCCTGATGTGGCTAAACAGTAGAAACCCCCCACAAGTGACCCCATTTTGGAAACTAGACCCCGAAAGGAACTTATCTAGATATGTGGTGAGCACTTTCAACCCCCAAGTGCTTCACAGAAGTTTATAACGCAGAGCCGTGAAAATAATAAATACGTTTTCTTTCCTCAAAAATAATTTTTAGCCCAGAATTTTTTATTTTCCCAAGGGTTACAGGAGAAATTGGACCCCAAAACTTGTCCAGTTTCTCCTGAGTATGCTGATACCCCATGTGTGGGGGTAAACCACTGTTTGGGCACACGTCGGGGCTCAAAAGGGAAGTAGTGACTTTTGAAATGCAGACTTTGATGGAATGATCTGCTGGCGTCACGTTGCGTTTGCAGAGCCCCTGGTGTGCCTAAACAGTAGAAACCCCCCACAAGTGACCCCATTTTGTAAACTAGACGCCCCAAGGAACTTATCTAGATATGTGGTGAGCACTTTGAACCGCCAAGTGCTTCACAGACGTTTACAACGCAGAGCCGTGAAAATAAAAAATCATTTTTCTTTCCTCAAAAATGATGTTTAGCAAGCAATTTTTTATTTTCTCAGTTTGTCCTGAGCATGCTGGTACCCTATATCTGGGGGTAAACCACTGTTTGGGCACACGTCGGGGCTCGGAAGGGAGGGAGCACCATTTGACTTTTTGAATAAAAGATTGGCTGGAATCAATGGTGGCGCCATGTTGCGTTTGGAGACCCCCTGATATGCCTAAACAGTGGAAACCCCTCAATTCTAACTCCAACCCTAACCCCAACACACCCCTAACCCTTATCCCAACTGTAGCCGTAACCCTAACCACAACCCTAACCCCAACACACCCCTAACCACAACCCTAATTCAAACCCAACTCTAACCCTAAGGCTATGTGCCCACGTTGCGGATTCGTGTGAGATTTTTCAGCACCATTTTTGAAAAATCCGCAGGTAAAAGGCACTGTGTTTTACCTGCGGATTTACCGCGGATTTCCAGTGTTTTTTGTGCAGATTTCACCTGCGGATTCCTATTGAGGAACAGGTGTAAAACGCTGCGGAATCCGCACAAAGAATTGACATGCTGCGGAAAATACAACGCAGCGTTTCCGCGCGGTATTTTCCGCACCATGGGCACAGCGGATTTGGTTTTCCATATGTTTACATGGTACTGTAAACCTGATGGAACACTGCTGCGAATCCGCAGCGGCCAATCCGCTGCGGATCCGCAGCCAAATCCGCACCATGTGCGCATAGCCTAATTCTAAAGGTATGTGCACACGCTGCGGAAAACGCTGCGGATCCGCAGCAGTTTCCCATGAGTTTACATTTCAATGTAAACCTATGGGAAACAAAAATCGCTGTACACATGCTGCAGAAAAACTGCACGATAAAGCAGCGGTTTACATTCCGCAGCATGTCACTTTCTGCGGATTCCGCAGCGGTTTTACAACTGCTCCAATAGAAAATCGCAGTTGTAAAACCGCAGTGAAATGCGCAGAAAAACCGCGGTAAATCTGCCATAAATCCACAGCGGTTTAGCACTGTGGATTTATCAAATCTGCTGCGGAAAAATCCGCAGAGGACCAGAATACGTGTGCACATACCGTACCCTAACCCTAACCCTAGTTCTAACTCCAACCTTAGTGGGGAAAAAAAAAATTCTTTATTTTATTATTGTCCCTACCTATGGGGGTTGACAAAGGGGGGGGTGTCATTTACTGTTTTTTTTTATTTTGATCACTGTGATAGGTTTTATCACAGTGATCAAAATTCACATTGGAACGAATCTGCCGGCCATTTTGGAAGATGGCGGCGCCCAGGAAAGAAGACGGATGGACCCCGGGAGGCTCGGTAAGTATAAGGGGGGGAGATCAGGGCACGGGGGGCGTCGGAGCACGGGGGGGTGGATCGGAGCATGGGGGGTGGATCGTAACACGGGGGGGTGGATCGTAACACCGGGGGGGTGGATCGGAGCGCTGGGGGGTGGATCGGTGTGTGGGGGGGTGAATCGGTGTGCGGGGGGTGGATCGGAGTGCAGGGGGGTTGGATTGGAGCACGGGGGTGGGATTGGAGCATGGGGGGAGCGGACAGGAGGACGGGGGAGCGGAGCACAGGACGGAGGGGAGTGGACCACAGATCGGAGGGCTGGGGGGGGCGATCGGTGGGGTGGGGGCACATCAGTGTTTCCAGCCATGGCAGATGATATTGCAGCATCGGCCATGGCTGGATTGTAATATTTCACCAGTTTTTTAGGTGAAATATTACAAATCGATCTGATTGGCAGTTTCACTTTCAACAGCCAATCAGAGCGATCGTAGCCACGGGGGGGGGGGGGGTGAAGCCACCCCCCCTGGGCTAAAGTACAACTCCTCCTGTCCCTGCAGGCTGGGTGAAATTACAGTTAACCCTTTCACCCGACCTGCAGGAGCCCAATCCGGCCATGACACATATGCTGCGTCACAGGTCGGATTGGCACGGGTTTTCATGACGCATACGGTGCGTCAAAGGTCGGGAAGGGGTTAAGATGCATTCCATGTGAACAGACACCACAGTTTACAAGACAGAATGGGCCCAACTGCACCCTGAAAAAGTGCAAAAAAAACACTTTTTGTGCTAGTATTGGTTAGAGTAGGACTCGTTAGCATGGGGACCCATGACGTGGGTTAGGAGCTTGCATATTTTGGCCATAATATAAACTAATACCTCACATATTTTTCTATGTGTTTTATATGTGTTTTTTGCACTTTTTCGGGGTGCAGTTGGGCCCATTCTGTCTTGTAAACTGTGGTGTCTGTTCACATGGGATGCATCTTAATAGCTCTGGGCAGCCCGCCTGAGCTAATAGAAGGGTGTCATTACTAGTCTGTTAACCAATGCGCTCATGCCATGATTTAATTTATTGCTCTATTTCATCCTTTGTTCTCCATTTTGGTTTTTTTGGACTTTAACATTTCCCTATGTACTGAGATCTTTTCTTCACTCCCTATCATGTATATTATTGTTTCAGTGCTGTACTGTATATGTACTTCCGATGTTCTCTACTTCCCTATATTTCTGTCTATTTGAGAGTCACATCCATTTACATTACCTTTTATACTGCTATCTACCATCCCACAACCCTAGTTTATCCTGCAGTACTGGAGTTTGCCTTCATACCCTAGGCAAATTCCCCCACTCATCCCCCTTTTTTGTTGCAATCAATGTAATAAATGCTAAGATAGGCCCATGACTTTGTCCAAGTTTTTAATTTTAGCCAAATGTGTATTTGAGTTTGACATCAAAGGTCTAGGGGAACATGGTGACAAATGTTTAGATCCCCTACAGCGACTGCTCAGGAAAGGTTGCATTACAAATTGATCACTAAAATCTATGGAAAGCCTGTGTAACTAAACATTTTGGGCCATTGAAAGACAGAGACATTTGCTATGTAATTTATTTCTGCCCTTGCTTAGCTATGCAATGTGTGAATGGAGGACCTCCCTATAGTAATGGTCAACTTTTCACCACTTTTTGTCGTATATACTAGGTTTCTGCATAATGTAGCAGGAATATACAGTATGTATAAACATTTTTTGTTTTATTTTTTCTTCACTTTGTTGTGGAAATGCAGATCACCTCTCCCGTCACTTTATTAACAGGATATGCAGCGATGAAGGTGTGCTTACATGAGGCAGATAAAGGCTTGCATAAGACTTTATCTGTCTTATGTAGTTATTAGTGATGAGCGAGCACTAATATGCTCTGGTGCTCGTTGCTCGAGTCGAGCAGATTGGAATACTTGGTCAGAACAACGAGCCCAATGTAAGTCTATGGGAAGCCAGAGCAGTTTTACCGCGATCCCCCCGGGGGTCCTTTTAAGGTCTAAAAACGTCTGACAATGATGGAAACGGTGCTCATATGACATGGGAACATCATGGGGATCGCCCATGGAAGCATTTCTGACTCCCAGGTCACAGCTTTGAGCAATGTTGTCAGAGTCTTATGCCATGTTTACAGGCGCACCCAAAAACATACAAAAACTAAACCAAAATGGATTTTCCTGGGAAATATATTAATGAACATCCTTTCCAGGGTAATGAATTACATGTATATATAAGGCAAAATAATTAACCAAAAACAAAAATGTTCCTCCACTACTTTGGCTATGTTCACATGTCGCATTTTTGATGCGTTTTTCAACTTAAGCATGCTTTCAATCAATATGCAAATTGTCTCTTCAGAGAGGAAGAGGACTAGAACTCTAGTGCCACCTATTGGAAGTAGCATTCTTTTTAAGTGGCACTAGAGTTCGAGTCCTCTTCCTCTCTGAAGAGCCAATTTGCATATTTCCCAGCGGCTTTAAGTCTCCTCACCTCGACTTGCTTAACATGTCACTCTCTGCAAAGAGAAACGATACTTCTTGGATCCCTTTTAACCAATACAAATGCATTCACTGGGAAATGTCATTGTAACATTGAACAACCTTAGCTGGCCATGTGATGTGTGACACATAAGTAGACCCATCTTGTTTCATTTATGAAGGAGGGACTCTTAAAGTCACAGAGCCTATTTTTATAGTGGCATCAGGTGGCATTAATATTCTTAAAGGGCCATTATTATACAGTGGGTCTCCTATACTGTTATTGCCTATGCAGTAAATGGCTGGGCTGGGCTGCCAAAAATTAGGATGCACCCCAATACCTCTTTCATGAGACATACAGAAGGGCCTCCTGAAAAAATGTTCCCATTATAAGAAAGTGGGTATCCCATAGTGTTTGCCTATGCTTTGA
This sequence comes from Ranitomeya imitator, assembly GCF_032444005.1. NCBI lineage: Eukaryota > Metazoa > Chordata > Amphibia > Anura > Dendrobatidae > Ranitomeya > Ranitomeya imitator. Next base: position 229,875,220 of record NC_091285.1, on the reverse strand, counting down.
ATGCAAGGCCTGCTCTGCACCAAAGTAACACGCACCCCAATAAGCCTTTGAGCCCACGTACTGGATGGCCACATGAAACCAAAGTTCCCATTATTATAAATTTGTTACTACCATGCTGTTAGCATATGCATTGAATGAAAGGCCTACCCTGCACCAAAGTAACATGCACCCCAATAAGCCTTTGAGCCCACATACTGGATCGCCACATGAAACCAAAGTTCCCATTATTATGAATGTGTTACTGCCATACTGTTTGCTTATGCATTGAATGCAAGGCCTGTCCTGCACCAAAGTTACACGCACCCCAACAACCCATTGAACAGAAGTCCTGGATGGCTACATGAAACCAAAGTTCCCATTATTAGGAATTTGTTACTGCCATGCTGTTAGCATATGCTTTGAATGGAAGACTTGCCCTGCACCAAAGTAACACACACCCCAAAAAGCCTTGAAAGCAAGGGCGTAACAACTGTGGTCGCAGGGGTCGCGACTGCGACTGGGCTGCAGTGTTTTCAGGGCCCGCCCAGTCCAGCAAACAAGTAGCAGGGAAAACAAAGGAGACAAGTCACGCACGCCTCCTGCTGGCCACGCCCACAGCTTCCCCAGACTTTCAGCAGTGCGCGGCGAGTGGGCGTGTCCGTGAAGGACATGTGACCTAGCAGAAGGGCTGGGCGTGTCACTGACTGAAGCTTGAGAGATGGAAGGCAGCAGCTGGTGAGTGAAGTGCAGTCGCGGCTGTAAAGTGCTGATGTGCTGCTTACACCTGACACACACTCACTCACTCACTCACACTCACACCTACCTGTTCTGTGCGCACAGGACCTGTGATGAGGTCACAGGAGGGGAGGAGTCAGGGGTCACATGATCAGTGGCCTCAGTGTATGCACTATGCAGGACTCTGCTGTGCTTGATTGTCATGGTGCTGAATGAGGGGATGTTTATGTAACAGAGCCGTGTGTGTACAACGTGTACAGAGCGGAGCCGTGTATGTGTGTAGTGGAGCAATGTGTACGAGGTGTACGGAGTGGAGTCAGGTGTGTACGAGGTCTACAAAGCTGAGCCGAGGGTGAAAGAGGTGAGCAGATTCGTGTATGTATGGGGTGTATGGAGCAGAGCCGCGTGTGGACGAAGCGGAGAAGCGTGTGTATGGAGTGTATGAAGCGGAGCTGTGTGTGTGAGGTGTACGGAGCGGAGCTGCATGTGTACAACGTGTAAGGGGCAGAGCCCCGTGTGTACAAGGTGTAGGGAGCAGAGCCGCGTGTGTACAAGGTGTAAGGAGCAGAGCCGCGTGTGTACAAGGTGTAGGGAGCAGAGCCGCGTGTGTACAAGGTGTAGGGAGCAGAGCCGCGTGTGTACAAGGTGTAAGGAGCAGAGCCGCGTGTGTACAAGCTGTAGGGAGCAGAGCCGCGTGTGTACAAGGTGTAGGGAGCAGAGCCGCGTGTGTACAAGGTGTAAGGAGCAGAGCCGCGTGTGTACGAGGTGTACGGAGCAGAGCCGCGTGTGTACGAGGTGTACGGAGCAGAGCCGCGTGTGTACGAGGTGTACGGAGCAGAGCCGCGTGTGTACGAGGTGTTCGGAGCAGAGCCGCGTGTGTACGAGGTGTACGGAGCAGAGCCGCGTGTGTACGAGGTGTACGGAGCAGAGCCGTGTGTGTACGAGGTGTACGGAGCAGAGCCGCATGTATACGAGGTGTACGGAGCAGAGCCACGTGTGTACGAGGTGTACGGAGCAGAGCCGCGTGTGTGCAAGGTGTATGGAGCAGAGCCGCGTGTGTGCAAGGTGTACGGAGCGAAGCCGTGTGTGTACGGGATGTAAATTTCCGAGTCGGGAAGAATGGTACACGGCTGTGAGCAGAGCCCAGCATGTGCACTGTGGGGGAGTATTGCGTATACCCGCCAGCGTCAGAATGTGCAGTGCGCATGCTCCGGAGCCAACCAGTACACCCAATACACCCCCACACTGCACAGGTCCGGAAATGACGCACTGCAGCGTCATACCAGGAAGAAACAGCACACAGATTTCAAACGCCGGGAGTGCGCTTGGAATTAGAGCGAGGGAGGACATATTACTATAGGGACATGTTAGTTATAAAATCATTTTTCTCAGCGAGTACAGGGCAGTATTAGGTCAGACTACACAACATTGCAACACAACTATAGTGTGCGAAATTAATAGGGAAAATGTGAATTTCGGTGGGAAATATTTTGGCGCGGGTGGGCCCCTTTTGAAAGTTCGCATCGGGGCCCCTCACTTTGTAGTTACGCCACTGCTTGGAAGAGACGTAGAGGTAGGCCTCCTGAAAACAATGTTCCCATTATTAGGAAGTGGGTCTCCCATAGTGTTTGCCTATGCAATGAATGTAAGGCCTGCAAAAAATTAGGAGACACTCCAATGCCCCATGAAAGAGATGTGGAGAAGGGTCTAATAAAATATTTTCCTATTATAAACGAGCTTGTCTTCTATACTTGTAATGCCCATACACTAAGTGTAAGGGCTGACAAACATTTCCCCCTGAGTGGTACCCTTTTATTAATTAAAGGGAATCTGTCACCCCAAAATTGGCCTATAAACTAAGGCCACCGGCATCAGGGGCTTATCTACAGCATTCTGTAATGCTTTAGATAAGCCCCCCGATGTAACCTGAAAGATAAGAAAAACAGGTTATATTATACTCACCCAGGGGTGGTCCCGATGCGGCAGGAAGAAAAGAAGACCCCAACCGCACCGGGACCGCCCCTGGGTGAGTATATTATAACCTGTTTTTCTTATCTTTCAGGATACAGTGGGGAGCTTATCTACAGCATTACAGAATGCTATAGATAAACTCCTGATGCCGGTTATTCGACTGGAGCTCGTGTCTCCGCCCTGCAATTCTGGTGCTCTTTCGAGCATCAATGACAGTGCAGGGATTGTCAGCCATGCACTGTAATGCCGCAGCCATCTTTGTTGTGGTATTACAGTGATTGGCTTGCCGCACAGTGTCATCAGGTCTATAAGAGGCCTGGCACCGCCCTGCTTGCCACATTCTGCTCCGGACTTAGGCTGGTTTCACATTTGCGTTTTTTGCTGCTGCGTTGGTAACGCATATAAACGCATGCGTTCGGTTTTCTTATATTTAACATTAAAAATGCATGCTTTTTTTGTACGCGTTTTGCCGCGTTTGACGACGCATGCGTCGTTTCGATGCTTGCGTCGTTTCGATGCTTGCGTCTTGGCGCAGAAATGCAACATGTAGTAATTTCTAGAGGCTTTTTTTGCCGCAAAAAAACGCATGCGTTCGATTGCGTCAAAAAAACGTATTGCTGTCTATGTAAACGCATGCGTTTTTAACACATGCGTTTGGTTGCGTTTTTGAACGCATGCGTTTCCATAGAGAAAAACAAGTCTAGACACTGATAAGCCACCCCCCACCATCAAGGTGATAAAGGGATCCAAACCCTCACCCTAACCCTAACCCTAGCCCTAACCCTAACCCTAAGCCACCATCAAGATGAAAAAGGGATCCTAACCCTAGCCCTAACCCTAACTCTAACCCTAAGGGATCCAAACCCTAACTCTAACCCTAGCCCTAACCCTAACCATAACCCCAAAGGGATCCAAACCCTAACCCTAGCCTTAACCCTAACCCCAAAGGGATCCAAACCCTAACCCTAGCCCTAACCCTAACCCCAAGGGGATCCAAACCCTAACCTTAACCCCAAAGGGATCCAAACCCTAACCCTAACCCTAGCCCTAACCCTAGCCCTAACCCTAATGGGAAAATGGAAATAAAAACATTTTTTTAATTTTTTAATTTTTCCCTAACTAAGGAGTTGATGAAGGGGGTTTGATTTCTATTTATAAGGGGTTTTCTAGTGGATTTTTATGATTGGCAGCTGTCACACGCTTTTTATTCCAAAAAATATTTTTTGCGTTACGACATTTTGAGAGCTACATTTTTTCCATATTTTGGTCCACAGAGTTATGTGAGGTTTTGTTTTTTGCGGGACATTGTGTCTAAAAAACGCAGCGTTTGTACGTGTTTACATGCGTTTTTTTCACCACTTGCGGATGCGTTTAAAATGCTGCGGATTTAAACGCAAATGTGAAACCATCCTTAGCGTGTGTAGGGAGAGCTGCTGCTGACATAGGGTCAGAATTGTGCTTTTAATATTTAGTGTAGGTCTGCAACTGTTCAGTTCACAATTCCTGAGAAACCAACAGTCCTTTTTTAGGGCTAATTCAGAGGTCCCGAGATTGCAGCGCTAGGTAGGCAGGGGAGTCTCTGTGCCCATATCCACATCAGTGCATAGCCTGCAGGCACTGTGAGTACATAGCTCTCACTGCATACGTCCAAAAGATCCATTACTGTCTGCTGCTTATTTACCGTATATACTCGAGTATAAGCCGACCCGAGTATAAGCCGACCCCCCTAATTTTGCCACAAAAAACTGGGAAAACTTATTGACTCGAGTATAAGCCTAGGGTGGAAATGCAGCATTTACCGGTGAATTTCAAAAATAAAAATAGATTATTCTTGCCCCATAGCTGTGCCATATAGTGCTCTGCACCGTTCATTATTGCCCCATAGCTGTGCCATATAGTGCTCTGCACCGTTCATATTTCCCCATAGCTGTGCCATATAGTGCTCTGCACCGTTCATATTTCCCCATAGCTGTGCCATATAGTGCTCTGCACCGTTCATATTGCCCCATAGCTGTGCCATATAGTGCTCTGCACTGTTCATTATTGCCCCATAGCTGTGCCATATAGTGCCCTGCACCGTTCATATTGCCCCATAGCTGTGCCATATAGTGCTCTGCACTGTTCATTATTGCCCCATAGCTGTGCCATATAGTGCTCTGCACCGTTCATATTTCCCCATAGCTGTGCCATATAGCGCTCTGCACCGTTCATATTTCCCCATAGCTGTGCCATATAGCGCTCTGCACCGTTCATATTTCCCCATAGCTGTGCCATATAGTGCTCTGCACCGTTCATATTTCCCCATAGCTGTGCCATATAGCGCTCTGCACCGTTCATATTTCCTCATAGCTGTGCCATATAGTGCTCTGCACCGTTCATATTTCCCCATAGCTGTGCCATATAGTGCTCTGCACCGTTCATATTGCCCCATAGCTGTGCCATATAGTGCTCTGCACTGTTCATTATTGCCCCATAGCTGTGCCATATAGTGCTCTGCACCGTTCATATTGCCCCATAGCTGTGCCATATAGTGCTCTGCACTGTTCATTATTGCCCCATAGCTGTGCCATATAGTGCTCTGCACTGTTCATTATTGCCCCATAGCTGTTCCATATAGTGCTCTGCACCGTTCATATTGCCCCATAGCTGTGCCATATAGTGCTCTGCACTGTTCATTATTGACCCATAGCTGTGCCATATAGTGCTCTGCACCGTTCATATTTCCCCATAGCTGTGCCATATAGTGCTCTGCACCGTTCATATTGCCCCATAGCTGTGCCATATAGTGCTCTGCACTGTTCATTATTGCCCCATAGCTGTGCCATATAGTGCTCTGCACCGTTCATATTGCCCCATAGCTGTGCCATATAGTGCTCTGCACTGTTCATTATTGCCCCATAGCTGTGCCATATAGTGCTCTGCACTGTTCCGTTCATATTGCCCCATAGCTGTGCCATATAGTGCTCTGCACTGTTCATTATTGACCCATAGCTGTGCCATATAGTGCTCTGCACCGTTCATATTTCCCCATAGCTGTGCCATATAGTGCTCTGCACCGTTCATATTTCCCCATAGCTCTGCCATATAGTGCTCTGCACTGTTCATATTGCCCCATAGCTCTGTCATATAGTGCTCTGCACCGTTCATATTTCCCCATAGCTGTGCCATATAGTGCTCTGCACCGTTCATATTGCCCCATAGCTCTGCCATATAGTGCTCTGCACCGTTCATATTTCCCCATAGCTATGCCACATAGTGCTCTGCACCGTTCATATTGCCCCATAGCTGTGCCCCACATAGTGCTCTGCACCGTTCATATTTCCCCATAGCTGTGCCCCATATAGTGCTCTGCACCGTTCATATTTCCCCATAGATGTTCCACATATATCTGTGCCATTGCTGCTGCTGCTGCAATAAAAAAAAAATGCCATACTCACCTCTCTTGCTTGCAGCTCCCAGCGTCCGGTTCCGGCGTCTCTCCGCTCTGACTGATCAGGCAGAGGGCGCCGCGCACACTATATGCGTCATCGCGCCCTCTGACCTGCACAATCAGTGCAGATAGACGCCGGGAAGATGGAGCGGCGCCCGGCGGCTGGAACGTGGACAGGTAAATATGCGATACTTACCTGGTCCCGGCGTCCGGCTCCTTCCCCGTACAGCTGTCTTCGGTGCCGCAGCTTCTTCCTCTATCAGCGGTCACCGGCACCGCTGATTAGAGAAATGAATAGGCGGCTCCACCCCTATGGGAGATGGAGCCGCATATTCATTTCTCTAATCAGCGGTCCCACGTGACCGCTGAACAGTGGAAGAACTGCAGCACCGAAGACCGTGGGACAGGTGGGGAGCGCCAGGATTGCTGGAAGCAGGTAAGTATGCCTCAGCGCCCTCACCCCCTCACCCACCGACCCTGCCACCCACCTTGACTCGAGTATAAGCCGAGAGGGGCACTTTCAGCCCAAAATTTGGGCTGAAAATCTCGGCTTATACTCGAGTATATACGGTAATATATATTTAGCTGCAGTTTTCCCTTGTTTTCTTTCACCTGATACCTGCTCCTTTTATTCTAAAGCAATGCATAGCCCCCTTATTTTAACATTTATTTGCTTGTTCACGCTGCTTGCTTACAGCCAGGTTATTGAAATCTAAAAACGTGCATTTTTTTTGTCCCAGACACCAGATGTGAGTGCACCAAAAAATATTTTTTTTGTGTGTGTCATAGCCAACATGTTGACACAATGTAGTTGTGCCCAAAAAATCAAGGCCACATTTAGATAAGTCTGTTATCTGAGGCTGACGGCTGGTGTATCTGTGGTGGAAAAATTGTAGCTTCGCAGGCATACGATTCTCCTTTTTTTTCTTTCAAAAATTCACCCCCCCAAAAAAATACTTCATACAGTCTGTTATGTCAGGCTGAGGCCTGGTGTATCTCTATATGAAAAATCATAGCTTTGCAGGCATAAGATTCATAGTTCTGTTTGCTAGCCTTGTTCCACTCTTTTTTTTATTTTAAAAATTCTCCAACCCCCCCCAAAAAAATTATACAGTCTGTTATGTCAGGCTGAGGCCTTGTGTATCTGTCGTGGAAAAATTGTAGGTTCACAGGCATAAGTTTCAAAGTTCTGTTTGCTAGCCTTGTTAAACTTTTTTTTTTATTTTAAAAATTCTACAAACCCCCACCCAAAATGTATACAGACTGTCTTGTCAGTCTGAGGTCTTGTGTATCTGTGGTGGAATAACCGTAGCTTTGCAGGCATAAGTTGCATAGTTCTGTCTGCTAGCATTGTTCCACTTTTTAAAAAAAAAAAAAATTCTATAAAAAACAAAAAAAAATTATATAGTCTGCTATGTCAGGCTGAGGCCTGTTGTATCTGTGGTGTTAAAATTGTAGCTTTGAAGGCGTACTGATCAGATATAATTTTGCTCCAAATAAATACATTTGTGTTGAGCTTTTGAAATAGTGCAGTAGTCCAATCAAAATGGGCAAGGCAAGGGATGGGGAAGTGGACATGATGCTGATGGTGCATGCATAGGACGAGGCCGTGGCCAAGTTGAAAGTGGGGGACAACAAAGACCCATATCTTCTCACTCGACCTTCCTGTCCCAGTTTCCAGGGGATCACAGCACACCACTATTGAAGCCAGAGCAGTGTGAAACTGTTGTTGGTTAGATAGCGGATAATGCTTCCAGTCACTTAGCCACCACCACCACCACCACCATGTCTCGCACATGTTGAAGTCTGAGTAGCCATGAGTGTGGACCGGATATTCCTCACCCTAAGGGCTTGTTTTCACTTGCGAGGAACACGTCCGTGTCTCGCATGTGGAAACGAAGCTCTGGTGCCGGCACTGTGGAGTGGAGCGGAGCGTGCGGCCGCATAGCAACACATGCAGCCACATGCTCCGCTCCGGAGTGCTGGCACCAGAGCTTCGTTTCCACATGCGAGACACGGACGTGTTCCTCGCAAGTGAAAACAAGCCCTAATCCTCCTTCCTCCCACCATGCTGAGTGCCCTGAAACAACTAATCCCACACTTGGACACTCCGGAGAGCTGTTCAGTTTTCCCTTTGAAGATTCCGGACTCTTGGCTGGTCACCTTGAAGTGGGGCTTTGACCAGCCACGGTCACACGAAGGCGATGATGGGAAAGTGTCACAAGAGGTGGACGATGATGAGACACAATTGCCAGAAAGTCAGGATGCGGATGGGGAAGACGAAGTGGTGGATGACATAGTGACTGACCCAACCTGGCAGGAAGACATGCATAGCGAGGACAGCAGCACAAAAAGGGAAGAAGGCATATTCCCCCAACAGGCAGGAAGAAGCAGTGTGGTGCCCACAGACAGAAGGCGTACATCATTTCTCAGTAACACCAACATGAGGGAAGTTGCCATTCCAACTATGAGATCTTCCCAAGTCTGGTTATTTTTAAAGACTCTGACGATAACCCCAAACAGGGCATTTGCAGCACCATGCCATGCCCGCATCAGCAGGACTATCAACAATACCAGCCTGACCACCACCAGCATGATCAGGCACAAGGCAGCAAAGCACCCAACTTTGTGGGCTGAACCCCAGACTCCAGGAACACTGTCTGCAGGTGACCTCACTGCTTCTTCCACTGTCTTGTGTAGAAGCCAATCTCCAGTCTACCGTGCTTGTGAAGATACCTCTAGCCCTGCACCTGTTGTTGCCCACAGTCAAACAGCATCATCATCAAGCCCGTCCACGTCCTTGTCCCAGCACAGCCTTCAGTTGTCTATACCCTAGTCATTGGAACACAAGCGGAAATATCCAACCAATGCCCCACAGACCACAGTCCTAAATTCTAACATTTGTCTTCTGCTTGTGGTCAAAATGTTGCCTTTTAGACTCATTGAGATGGAAGCTTTCCGCAACCTGATGATGGTGGCCGTCCCAAGGTCCTCGGTCCCCAGTCGCCACTATTTCTCCTGGTGTGCCGTACCGGCATTATACCAGCATGTGTACCACAACATTACCCGTGCCCTCAACAATGCTGTTACCGGGAAAGTCCACCTAACAACGGACACTTGGACAAGTGCTTGTGGGCAGGGAAGGTACATCTCACTGATGGCACACTGGGTTAACATAGTGGAAGCCGGGACCCAGTCGGACCTTGGGATGGAAGACATCCTCCCCCACCAAGGATTGCGAGCCCTATGTCAATCCAGGTTGCCCCCACAGTCTATAGCTCCTGCACCTCCTCATCTTCAGCATCCTTCTCTGAAATCAACACATCAGTCAATAGCTGGAAGCACTGCAGTACTGCCTCAGCCAAGTAGCAACAGGCTGTGCTGAAGCTAATCTGCATAGGTGACAAACTGTACAATGCAGAAGAGTTGTGGACAGCGCTGAAAGAGCAGTCAGATATTTGGAGGTCACCGCTGAACCTACAGCCAGGCATGGTCGTGTGCGACAATGGCCGGAACCTGGTGGCGGCTCTGAGGCAATGTGAGCTCACACACGTACCTTGCCTGGTAGTGATGAGAAAACGTGCTCGTGCCACTACTTGTTACTCGCTCGAGTATCACTACGCTCGGTGTACTCGGCGAGCACCAAGCATTATTCTTCGGTAACTGGTGTCTCCACTCAGCATTTTTGGCGGACTTTAGGGACCCAATCATGCTGCACAGATTGTCTGCCAGGCCATGAAATGCCACAGCCATCTTTGTTGTGGTCGTGCAGTGATTGGCTTGGCTGCACTGCATCGTCCCAAGTACAAGAGACCTGGCGCTGCCCTGCTCGCCGCATTCAGCTCCGGATTCAGCGAGAGTAGGGAGAGCTGCTGCAGAGATAGAGTCAGAATCGTGCTTTTAATGGTTAGTGTAGGTCTGCAACTGTTAATTCCACAACTCCTGAGAAACCAACAGTCCTTTTTAGGGCTAATTCGTGGGTCCCGAGATTGCAGTGCTAAGTAGGCAGGGCACAGCATATCCCCATCAGTGCAAGACCTGCAGGCACTGTATTTGCGCACGTAGCTCCCACTGCACCCCTACAAAAGCTCCATAACTGTCTGCTGCTGCTTATTTACTATATATCTAATTGCAGTTTTCATTTTTTTCTTTTTTTTTTTTCCAAAAATTCACTCCCCCCCCAAAAAAAAATATACAGTTTGTTATGTCAGACTGAGTCCTGGTGCATCTGTAAAAAAAATCATAGTTTTTCAGGCATATATATAGCACTAGATTGTGGCCCGATTCTAACGCATCGGGTATTCTAGAATATGCATGTCCCCGTAGTATATGGACAATGATGATTCCAGAATTCGCGGCACACTGTGCCCGTCGCTGATTGTTCGAGGCAACCTTTATGACATCATCGTCACCATGGCAACCATTATGACATCTACGTCGATACTGTGCCCGTCGCTGAATCAGAAACGTGAGATGTCTACGTCCTTTATGACATCATCGACGCTGTGCCCGTTGCTGATTGGTCGAGGCCTGGCGGCCTCGACCAATCAGACGCTGGATTTCTACGTCCTTTATGACATCATCGTCGCTGTGCCCGTTGCTGATTGGTCGAGGCCTAGCGGCCTCGACCAATCAGAGACGCGGGATTTCTACGTCGATGCTGTGCCGGTCTCTGATTGGTCGAGGCCTGGCGGCCTCGACCAATCAGAGAGCCGGGATTTCCAAGACAGACAGACAGACAGACAGACAGACAGACAGACAGACGGAAAAACCCTTAGGCAATTATATATATAGATAGTTGTATGTGCTAGCCTTGTTCTACTATTTTTTATTTTTTTTATAAATTCACCCAAAAGCCAAAAAAAGAAAAATTAACACAGTCTGTTATGTCAGGCTGAGTCCTGGTGTTTATTTTTGTTTTGTTTTTTTAATCGTATTTCTGCAGTAGCATAGTTCTGTGTGGTAGCCTTGTGCCAAAAAACAAAAAAGGCTTCAGATATCGTCATGCTCCAAGTTTGGGCATTTTAGGCCGGTATTCCACTGTTTTGCTGTTTGTGACTGTACTTATACACAGCACTATTTTGCAGACCCCCCAAAAATACAGGCCACATATTTGGCAGTGTGATATTTCCGTGACAGGCCTCATATATCTGCGTGCTCCAAATTGGGCATTTTAGGCCATTAGCCCATTTTTGTTCCTGTCTGTGACTCTACTTATATACAGTACTATTTTGCATTTTAAAAAATTCTACAAAGCCCCCCCAAAGGGGCGTGGTTTGCACGGGAGCAGGAGCAGACCTACTTTACAGGAGGTCCTGTAATTTCCCAGATCCAAGCTACTAAAAAGCTACAAAAAGTGGATTATTTGGGTCCTAAAGCTCTATCAACATGCCTGGAACTGACTCCAAGAAGAATGGACCCAGTCCTGTGAAGAGAAAACCTTCTCCAGGACAGAAATATAGCCGTGGCTCTGGAGGAGTGCTGTCCCTGCAAGGAGGAAAGCATGGAGGATCTGCACAGCTGAAGCCAACACCCTGTCAGACCCCAGCTAAACCAAGGACTCCTGCAGTAAAGCTGATCTCCGGGGTGCAGACCAGCAAGAAAGCTCCCCTTCCAGCTGTGCTGTCACTGGTGAGTGGCAGCAGAAAGAAGCAAGGAGCTGTGGTGGAACTGGGCGCAGGGATGAAGCAAGCAGCAGATGAGAACAAAGAGATGACTCATCCTTTACAGGAGCCCAGCAAGCTGCAGCTGCCCAGCCAAGCACGGAGGAGCAGCCTAAACCACAGGGCACAGGAGTTTGTGCCGAAGACACTGACAGCTGCCGGGACCCGGAGTGAGACCGCGACTCTGACCGCTGAACAGGGGTCACAGAAAGGAATGCTGCTCTATGCAGAGAAAGCAGTAACGGGATCGCCCCAGGGAAGTTTCACACTGGAATTACAAGAGGGAGCGCTGCTACATATGGAAAGGAGCAACAGGTTGCTGAACCAAGGGAACCTGGATAAAGAAGAATGCGCTACTAATACAGGAGTGGATTATAAAACAAACGGACTTGAGAATGGAGTGGATCAAGGGACTTCTGCGTGGGTAAGCAATGTGCTGCACTACCCCATTTTAAATGAACAGTCATCTCCTTACAATAGCACCGCAGGGGGCTTAGCTGGGTTTACCAGCATTAAGGGGAAACATGACACTACTGAAGTACAATTACAGCACAGCCCTACTGTTGTAAGCCCCCCCCTGCCATAACATCTTAGAGCTGCAGAGAGAGAATCCCAATGAAACACCACTAGGGGAAATATCTAGGAGTCAAAAAATTATAATGGATGATCTTGGGTTTAATTCTGAGTTTTATGAGTCCCTAATTACTTACTTTAATAGAAACAGAGCTACAGGAAGAAAGCAGGAGGGGAAAGGGGAAGAAGTAGAAGATGTAATGACTAATATATCTAACAGCTGTAATGGATCCTTAGAGGGATCAGAGCGTTCAATATCAAACGAGTCATCTGTGAATAGTGAGGGCTTTAATTTCTCTGACTATGAAACGGATAATTATTCCGGATATTCTACATCAAGTGAGGCTCCCTGTGAGTCATCTAAATTGCCTAAAAAGCGCAGCTTTAAAAACTCTTCCCCTGCTTTATTAACATTGGAAGGGATCCCAGCATCTGATGACTATCCAACTGAGGGTTTTATGGTGTATCTCCTCAAATCATTTTTGACCACTATGAATATTTGTGGTAAAGATGTCATCCCTGATCCTAAACAATCATTTAATTCAAAGGCTTCCCAAGCTTTTATAAAAAAGCTTTTCCAAGAGATAATAAAATCTGTAAACTCTGTCACTGAGTCAATCCCCCCTAGCATAGCTACTGGAACTTCACTTGCTCAAGAATCATTTGCATATAAAAACAAACTTGAATAAAACGAACAAAACTTATCTCAAGCAATCTCTAAGCCTTCAGAATTATTGGAGGGGATTCAGACAAAAATGGATCTTCTAAAGGCCAATTTAAACAACTTTGAGGATTTTAGAAGGAAGAATAACGTTAAGATCAGGGGTATACCAGATTCAATTCAGGCTTCCCAGTTGGAGAGTTATGTATCATCAATGATCTCTAACTTATTTCCTAACTCTACCGAAGGCCCTCTGATAGAAAAGGTTGTCAGAATACGCAGACCACCCACGCTTCCCAGGGATTTATCATGTGACGTCATTGTTACTTTTTACCCAAATTGGGTCAGGAACGCTCTCTTAGGTATCTCAAAAAATCCGAGATTTCTCTCTTCCCCTTACAAGCAACTGGTTTTTTATAAGTCACTCTCCAAAACAGGAGAGTTTTTTCGCATACCACAAGAGAACTACTGCGTGCAGGCCTCTCTTACTCCTGGACAAGATCATCAACCCTCCGGGTGAGACTTCCGTCAGGTTTATTTCATGTTGCCTCTCCGGACGAGGGTATTGAATTTTTAAAACGCATTGGAATCAACTCCTCTGAAGCCACATCCAGTTCCCTACCAACAACTTGAAGGATAACTGTTCTGGTTGAACAATCTACAAAAATCTGTTATTTGACTAGCTGTAACAACTTAATTCCACTTTAAAAGTTTTTTTTAATTTTTTTTCGTTACTTGATTGTTTCTTGGATCAAAACCGAACTTTCCTCCACTAGGTCTTAGGGGTGCCATGTGCACTCTGGGACTTGGGCAGGCATTATTTCACACATTATGCGACCTTTAATCTACTTTTATCTCACAGGCTATAAAAAACGTGTATACTAATATTACTGAGCATCATATAATATTGACTTTTCAGCGACGTTATCTGATATTCCACTTATTGTGTTTATAAGTAGGCATCATATTCATACAGTATATCTCTATACTTAGGCTACTTTGAATCCGACATGTATATGGTTGTTTTCTCTTTTAGGTCCAGCTATTAAGCAACATTTGTCTTTACTGTAAATGCTTATTATTATTCTACTTCATCGCACAGGCTACTTTAATTCTGACTTGTATACTTTTGTCTATTCTCTTGGGCCTAGTTATTAAGCAACATTTTTCTTTACTGCTAATGCTTATTTTTACTATACTGCATCGCAAGACTAATTTAATTTTCGTCCCTTTGTTAGTGACATATATATGTAGTATATTTAAGCTACCAATTTATGGTCTGTTTTCTAATGCCTGATATTTCATTCCCCATTTCACTTGGGGATTCCTTTCCTTTTCCCTACCCTATGTTTATTTCCTTCCCCTTTCTCTCATTTCTACCTGTTTAAAATTGAAAATACCAATAAAAACGTTTGAAAAACAAAGCCCCCCCAAAAAATTAAAACATTAGTATAGTTGTTTCTAAATGATCATGAACTTGTTTTCTTTGCATTATTTGAGGTCCGAAAGCATTTTTTTTTATTTTGACCACTTCTTTTCAGAAAGAGACATGTTATCAGTAGTTTATAGAATAAATGAAAAATTTACATTTTACTCAAAAATATACATATACGAGAAATCAGACAAACTGAACATTTTGCAGTGGTCTCTTAATTTTTGCCAGAGCTGTATGCAGCTTGCTACCTGAACCATATATTTATATGACTACTTTTCTTTTAACATCTGTTATGATCTGTACTGTGACATTATTTTGATTTGATCCTAATTATGATAAATCTGTACTTTGCAATGGTGGACTACATTAATTGTGATAAGCTTCCGTTCCCCTGTAGGAAATTTGGATCTCATATGGCTTAGTATATCCCTAGAAAAATAGTGTGTATTGCTTTGTTAATGAAGCAGAATGACTGAAACAGCTGTTGCAGGTGTATTAATGCCACTGTAAACTACAGACTGATTGTAGTAAAGTTTTATATGTGTATATGCATATTCATTTATGACTTTATACTGTGTGCATATTTTAACTATTCCCTTGGTTTTTCAGTTTTTATATGCTCAGATCTATATAACACAAGCTCCTGATTTAACCATGCACAACCCATGATTTAGAGGCATATGCAAGCCTGCATGCAGTAGTTTGTGTAAATGTAAAATTGGAAATATGGAAATACAGCATTTGCAGTACAAAACAAATTCTGCAAGTATCGCTATTACAATATCTACCCCAGATAGAGATGAAAAACACAAAACAGAGTTTCAACTAGGTACAGAAGCATTGGAAAAATCTTGGAAAAATCTCAGGAGCATTGAGCACTTTATTTGCAGGTGAACCAGCTGTATTAACAAGTGGTCAGAGTTCCTTGAAGGCAGAGGTTATAGATCATAAATGAACAGCTGCAGGCTGAGTGGAAGTCAATACATGACATCATCAAATTTCATTACAAATGGAAAATTAAGCCTTTGAAACCTGTCTTGGATTTGTTGTCATTGAAATCATTAGCTTGCTTGAGTAGATCAGGCAAAAGAAAGGGGATCTATAAAAAGAGGTATACTTAAAATTGGCTAAATCTAAATCTAAGACAACACAATCTAACAGAAGGGATTTTTTTGTGGTTTTACAGACAACCCAATGGTTAAAGAAATATGTGGCAGTTTGCTATGGCTCGCAGGTTGCAGTCAGAGGTTCTTTTTTCAGTAGAGCCAGAGGTTTCTGAGAGGAGCCAAGGAAATAGCTTGTCCTAGGGAGTTGAAACTTCACTGAACATACAAAAGCAGATGGTGAACCATGAACTTCAATTTGTGTGAAGTATAACGTATTGGAATAGTTTCTATCAGCTGTCTTTTTTGTTGTTTTTTATGTTGGCTAAACTTCAAAAATACAAAATGTATTCTCTGGCGGTTACTTATTTTTTATGTTTTTAGGTAAAAGTGAAAGGTTTGTTTTTTAATTCAGTAAATTTAGATGAGATGAAGTAACTCAACCAAATAGAGCATATTGTCTGTTAAAATAACAGAAAGGTGCTGGTGCATAATGACAAAATATGTTGCTGCTTTAAAAAGTGCACACATTTTATTGGACACTAAATTGATTTCAGATGCCAAGTAAGAAGCCCAAGCTCTTCAACACGTATGTGAAAAGCAGAGTTCCTATTCTGCCAAGTTGTGCTTTTTTTAAAGGGACTCTGTCACCTGAATTTGGAGGGAACAATCTTCAGCCATGGAGGCGGGGTTTTGGGGTTTTTGATTCACCCTTTCCTTACCCGCTGGCTTCATACTGGCTGCAATATTGGATTGAAGTTCATTCTCTGTCCTCCATAGTACACACCTGTGCAAGGTAAGATTGCCTTGTGCAGGCGTGTACTACGGAGGACAGAGAATGAACTTCAATCCAATATTGCAGCCAGCATGCAGCCAGCGGGTAAGGAAAGGGTGAATCAAAAACCCAAAAACCCCGCCTCCATGGCTGAAGATTGCTCCCTCCAAATTCAGGTGACAGTGTCCCTTTAAGTTCTAGATTTCTTTTATCCAAAGATATGGGTAGGATCATGTAAAATACCGTATGTCTCATCATTTTCTAATTTTTGAGTTTAGCCATTTATAAAATATAAAGATCCAAAGAGAATTTGTTAGTTCTACTGATTGTGGCGTGGGCATCTAAACTGGGTTGGATGCTTGACTTTAAAAGACTTTACAAATTGATGTGTTGAAGATATCATGCAGGAAAAACTGTCTTTTACCTGAGCCTATAACAAACCATGTCAACGTCCAAAAGAGGCTCCAAATAGTCATTCTTCAAGTTTTAAAAATTAGAGCGTTTTGATAGGTTTCTATAATATAAATTTGTACACCACTGAATATGTTTTTCTCATGTTGAACACTGCATTAATTGCTACTCTATATTTGAAAATGTTATGCCAGTTGTTACAAATGATATGTTGTCCATTTGAGAATTCCCTATTTAACAACTTAACAAGCCCAGCCATTAATGGGTAGTTGTTGTGAGTCATCAAGTCCTAAGCAGCTAAACTGTTTCTAATTATTCAGGTCTTCACATCTAGAGTAAGGCTACTTTCACACTAGCGTCGGTACGGGCCCGTCGCAGTGCATCGGGCCGACGTACCGATGCATGCTGTGAAGTAAAAGCACAACGGGGGCAGCGGATGCAGTTTTTCAACGCATCCGCTGCCCCATTGTAAGGTCCGGGGAGGAGGGGGCGGAGTTCCGGCTGCGCATGTGCGGTCAGAAATGGCAGACACGATGCACAAAAAAGTTATGTGTAGCGTTTTTTTGTGCCGACGGTGCACCAAAACACGATGCATCCGTCGCATGACGGATGCGACGTGTAGCAATCCGTCGCAATGCGTCACTAATAAAAGTCTATGGAGAAAAAACGCATCCTGCGGGCAACTTTGCAGGATGTGTTTTTTCTCCAAAACAACGCATTGCGACGGAGGCAAAACGACGCTAGTGTGAAAGTAGCCTAAGGCAGGAAGACTTGGCTTTCTCTACCTCTTAGCATATGTTTACATGTACAATTTTGAAACTGCAGATTTTGCAGAATACAGTATTTGATAGTAGTGCATTTCACCTTATGCATAAAATAGATATTATGGTGAATATTTTCAGCATAAATTAATATGCTGTCATTTTAACCCCTTCACAACACATGTCTTGTCTCCCCCTTTGATGTGGGCTCCAGGGGTGAGCCTACATCTTTCCTGGCACATGTCAGTTGTTTGAACAGCTAACATGTGCCCAGGAACAGCCGCCGTTGGAATCGCAATCCATCCACGGCTATTATCAAACTCTGACAGCGGCATTTAACATGCACTTCCAGCAATCACGCAAGAAATCCTTCCATCGGTGACCCCCTTCACGTGATCGCAGGTCACCGATGGGTTGGCACGACAACCAGAGGTCTCCTGCGGACCTCTATGGTTGTCAATATTGTACCGGATTGATATGAGTGTCGCCCGCTGGTCGATGCTCATAGCAAGTCAGCAATTCTCCTACACACAGGCGATCTGATCATCGCCTGTAGCAGAGCCGATCAGGTTATGGCAGTTTCTAGTCTTCCATGGAGACTATTGAGGCATGCCAAAACTAAAAAAAAAATGTTTTCAAACATATTAAAAAAATACAAAAATACAAAAATTCAAATCACCTCCCTTTCGCCCCATTCAAAATAAAACAATAAAAGAAAGAAACATACACATATTTGGTATCACCGCATTCAGTATCACCTGATCTACCAAGCTATAGAAAGAATTAACCCAATCCCTAAATAGCGTGAGGAGAAGAGTTCAAAATGCCAGAATTACGTTTTTTTGGTTGCCACAACATTGCATTAAAATACAATAACGAGTGATCAAAACATCATATCTGCACCAAAATGTTATCATTAAAAATGGTAGCTTGGCTCGTAAAAAATAAGCTCTCACCCAAACCGAGATCACGAAAAATGGAGACGCTACAGGTCTCTGAATATGACACAATTCTTTTTTTTAACAAATTTTTTTATTTTTTAAATAAAAAAGAACCTAGACATGTTTGGTGTCTATAAACTCATAATGAGATGAAGAATCATAATGGCAAGTCAGCTTTAGAATTTGGTGAACATGTTAAAAAAAATCCCAAAAAACGTTATGGAATTGCACTTTTTTGCAATTTCACTGCAGTTGGAATTTTTTTTACCATTTTTGAGTAAACTATATGCTAAAACTAATGGTGGTGTTCAAAAATAAAACTTGTCCTGCAAAAAACAAGTCCTCACATGGCCATATTGACAGAAAAGTAAAAAAGTTAAGGCTCTGGGAAGAAGGGTAGTGAAAAACAGAAATGCAAAAATGAAAAAGGGCTTTGTCATGAAGGGGTTGAAATGACAGGTCAGTTCTTTCTGCAATTTTTTTATTCATTATGAGGATAAGATTCAGCAACATCTCTTCTGTAATATGCTTCAGATTTCTCACCAGCAAATTTATACTACTATGCTCTGAATAAGAGCCTGGCTTTGCGATTGTACCCTGGTATGTTCTACTTATGGTTCAGTGTTTCAGAGAAAAAAATATTTTACATGTCATGACATAAGAAACTAGCCGTTAGCTGCACTGAACTACTCAGGTGTTTCTCAACAGTCTTCGGCTACCTTTTCAAACAACGCAGCAGCATGAGAGTAAAATATACCTTACTGTAATAGCCAGCCAGGCTCTTATTCATGCTGCTGAAACGAAGGGCAGCATATATTTAATAGCAGATAACATTTTAGGTGGAAAACGTCTTGTGCTGCTGAAACAGAGATGACCCATTGAGAATCAGATTTCCCAGTAAACGTTTGCAAAAAGTATCACACTACCTTCACCTCTTTTGTCTTTTTTCTATGCTACATCCTGTTGCCTGACCAGTAAAATAATGTAAGTAAAATTGAATTCAACTCGCTTGCTCAATCCTACTAATCTGCCTCAGCAGAGTTGTGTTAATACTTTGCCTATTGCTGTGATGCCTGATTATTCTCCTAAACACGTTTGTATCATGCAATCAAGGCTTGATATTTAACCACGGCTGGATCTCAATGTTAGGCTCAATAGATGAGGTGGATCCATCAAGCCCAAGGTCCCAGTGGGCACACGGGCGATGGACGTCAATGCAGCAGATAGGTGTGGCAAGTGGGACACGGTCAGCCAAGGGACAGTAGACCACAGGTAGGCAGCATGTATGAAAAAGCCGGCAGGCGGATGTCAGGAAACCACAGGCAGGTGGAACACATCAGGAAGCCATAGGGCAGGTCAGATACCATAGGGCAGGTCGGATGTCAGATGCCAGGTCGGATGTCAGATGCCGCAGGGCAGGCAGGTGGACGTCAGGAAACCACAAGTAGGTGGCAGATGTCAGGAAACCACAGGCAGGCAGAGAACATCAGGAATTCGCAGGCATGTGGATGATGTCAGGAAACCACAGGCATATGATGTTTGGAAACCGCAGGCAGGCAGATGATGTCAGGAAACCGCCGGCAGGTGGAGGCTGTCAGAAAGCCACAGGCAGGCAGATATGTCAAGAAACTGCAGGTAGGTAGGCATCAGGAATCCACAAGCAGTTGGAGTACAGGAGAAGATGTTTAGCAAACCAAGGTCCAGCAACACAGAAGTCTTAATACAACACACAAAGGTGTGTCTTAGTGAGCTTTATAAAGGCCTGGGTTAATGCTCACATTCCTTGGCTAGCACTTCTATTTAGTCTGGCTGATATTTTTTGTGCTATTTGGATTCTGAGGTTGGCAGAGTCCATAAGTTCACTTCTTTCTAGTATACTGGATACAATATCCGGTTGTTTTGCATTCCTCAGGCACTGACCTTTGCTTACCTGTGAGAACACTTTGGGAATACAGTGGCATGAAAAGGTTTGGGCAAAACTGATCAAAATTACTGTTAATGTGAACAGTTAAGCAAGTTGAAGATGAAATGATCTCTAAAAGGACTAAAGTTAAAGATGACATGATTCCTTGGTATTTTAGATTAAAAAAAATAGATATATATTTTCATCTTTTGCATTTAAAAAATGCAAACATGGAAACTAGGCCAATCCAAAAGTTTGAGCATTGGAGATTTGTGTGCTCAGATAACTTTGAACAAGGTTTTGGACCTTAAGGGGAAGTCCAGGGATGCTAATTTCCCAGCTTATAAAAACCCAGCCTCCTCTAACCTAATGATATTCTCCAGACCTGTCGTGACATAGGACAAGGTTTTCCTCCCGTCCTGGTCAGGTAGGGGTTAACCTTGTTTACCCTCTCTTTGGTTCAGGGAGGGCTATTTAGGTCTGCTGCTGGCCTGGTTCTGTGTCAGTGATACTTTTTCTTACCCGGCTTCAGTTGTTGACCCAGGTAATCATTCTGATATTGTTGTCCCTCTGTGTGCTTGTGTATCCAGTGTATGACCCGGCTTAGACTCTGTTTCTGCCTCTTGATTCGGTACCATTCTGTACTCTCTAGTTATAACCACTTGCTCTGTCCCTGACCACTCTCTGTCTTGTTCTTTTGTCCTGCACTCCCGTCTTGCTATCGACCTCGGCTTGTCCTCACCATCCCTCTGTCTCAACCCTGGCTACTGCTCGTCTTCCCGGCTTCTGACCTCGGCTTGCCTGACTAAGTACCCAGCATTCACCTAGCTTTCAGTTCTCATCCATTCTCGGAGTTTGGCTCCGCCCCTATGCCTTTCCAGCCATCATGTAATCTGCCAGGTTCTGATCCACTTTTCCTCGAGCACTGCGGTGTCCGTGCACTCCCTGGCTGTCCCACATTTCACGTGCAGTGATCCATTGAAAGACACACAATGTGTTTGTGTCCTTACAAGACCTAGGAACCTAGCTCCCTTTAAAAAACAGTGGTTTTTAATAAGAAAATGTGAGGTGAGGGGGTGGCCATTATAACTCCTTTTGATGTTGTATGCATGTTCTCCAATTCGCTCTTGAAGCCTTATTGTACGGCCTACATATATTTTCCCACAAGTGCTAATGTTGGTGTAAATAACACTTTTTGTATGACAGATAATATGGACCCTAATTTGAAAAGTTTCCACTCCAGTGGAGTTGTTAATCTTTTTGCAGGGTTTTCTATGGATATTGGAGATATGTCTCCAGCCATATCAAAGACCACTATTAAAAAAGTATTCAAAAATTTGCGCAAGTTGTTGAGTCCAAAGTGATTACAAATAAAAGGTCCCTCTTTATAACTGCCACCAACTAAGTTTTTAACCATAGGGGCTATTAAGTTCCTTAATTTTTAGCCTTTCTAAAGATGAATTTAGAGTGGACAGGTAGGGTTTGTCAAAGAAGGGGATCCAGCTTAAGCATTGGCCAGAATTTTGTGACTATATAATTGAAAGAGCTAGTTTGCACATTATACTGCTTGACTATAAGAACAGACGCTAGCTTTGCTTTTAGTAAGACATAGGTTTCTCGAATATGAACAGGTTTTTTTAATCACATTTTTCCAAGGAATAGTCTCCTGAATCACAATATTTAACTGATCCTCATCATACCCTTTATTAACAAATTGGGCTTTTAAATGTGAGTCCTCTTCTAAAAAGTCCCTTGGATTAATGCAGTTGCAGTGTAATCTAGTAAATTGGCCTTTGGGAATATTGGCTAATCAGATTGGAAGAATGCAACTAGTTTTAGCAATATAACCTTTTCAATCCACTGGTTTATGGTAGCATTTGGTGAAGAAGACATGATTTTGTATAAAAATATTCAGATCAAGAAAATTAATAGTAGACCAACAGTAAGTATGTCTAAACTTGATAAAAAAAATTAATTTGAATTTATCTCATCTATAAAGAACAAAAGAAATTCTTCACAACCTTTCCAGATGAAGATGATAGTCTATAAACCACCACCAAAGGGGCAGGTTTGACCACAGCTTGCCATTAGGAAAAATGGTATGTGTTCCCATAGGCCCATACACAAATTGTCTTAGCTTGGGGTGAACCTGGTACCCATAGCGGTGCCCCAGATTTGAAGCTGGATGTCATTACTGTATAAAAAATAACTATGTGTCAGAATTAGTTGAATACTATCAGTAATAAATTTGATTTGATCAGATTGATACTTCCCACTACATCCAAGAAAAAAATGTGCTGCTTCATAGCCTTTTTCATGCTCATTAACATATATAAAGATGTGACATCAAGTGTCACTAAGAAAAAGCCATCCTCCCAAATGATGGCTTTTATTATTTGTTAAATATGTCTAGTGTACATTAAATGTGCTGGCAATTGTGTGACACATGGTTGGAGATGGGAGCTAACATACTTTGATAGATTGGCAGTTAAACCAACAATGCTCAAAATAATACGGCTATCCTTTTTTATTTTTTGTATATGATAAAGCATAGGCAGCCTCAGTGTTTATTTAAGATTAAATAAAATGAATTCTTAGTAAGCATGCCACAGGAAAGATATATATCTTGGTACCGTGTTAGCCAGTAGATAGATGAAGAGACCTGTATAGTCTCGAAAGCTTGCAATTTGTTACCATCTTTTCAGTTAGCCTTTAAAAGTTATCAACCACTGAGGACTCTCAATTCTAAAAATATTTTAGTAAGTATGCCATCATTACGTCCACGTATGGCCAGAATTTCCAATTCCTTTATGAACCTCTTACTGGGGTCCACTTTCAATTTTCTGTATGGTTCCAAGTATGGATAAGAATGCAGCAACATAGAAAACAGTGTGCATCGCTACTATGCTACTGCCTTTGCCTGAAGGATGGATGGTGATTTTATTTTCCTGCAATCAAAAAATGGCTTCTCTCTCCTGGTTGGTCAAGGGGAGCCATTAATTTTATAGCGGTAGTTTGGCGTATTCTATTAGTGACCATGGTTTCAAAGGTTTTTCAGGTCATTGAATTGTCATTGATAGGATTGAAATTGAATTTGAGGGTAAGAGCAGTATGAATATATTGAGATTCATTATTATTGCGGATATTCAATTGAGAATTTAACCCATTATCCTTTTTTAAAAAATATTTTTAAGGGCTAATGTACAAGTGTTCTGTTTGATGCGAATGAATGCATCAAACTTACTGAATTTGGCAAAACTGGCAAATTTTAAGCCTTGAGCTAAAAGAGATACCTGTTTACAATTTAGATTTTTGCTCAAATTACCATATTTTTCGAACTATAAGATGCACCAGACCATAAGACGCTCCCCAAATTTTCAGAAGGCAGATAGGGAAAAAAATAATGTGTAAAATTGGGGTCCCTATTACAGTACAGTACAGTAGACTCCCATCCCAGGCTGGTGCGGCATGTGCGGTGGCCTCTGGGAAATCCCATCCCAGGCTGGTGCAGCTGGTGTGGGCAGGTGAGGCTGGTGTGGGCAGGTGCAGCTGGTGTGGCAATGTGTGGCTGGTGTGGGCAGGTACAGCTGGTGTGGGCAGGTGAGGCTGGTGTGGGCAGGTGAGGCTGGTGTGGGCAGGTGTGGCAGGTGAGGCTGGTGCAGGCAGGTGAGGTGGTGGTGTTCTGTGGTGCAGGGGGGCTCCACTGGCATTTTGTGAAAGTCCAGAGGCCCTGCACATCCAGTGCTGAGATGCGGTGGCCTCTGGGAAAATGGCCGCCAGGGGCAGCCATGCTCAGATTGAGATATCGGCACCGAGATCTCGGGACAAGAATCAGTGAGTGGGCCTGTATATAGGGCTACAGTTACTCACTGTGCTGTTTGGTGATATGGTTTGTATCACACTCAATATGGACCAGAGGAAGCAAAGGAAAAAATTGTCTCAGGAGATTAGAAAGAAAATTATAGACAAACATGTTAAAGGTAAAAGTTAGAAGACCATCTCCAAGCAGCATGACGTTCCTGTTACTACAGTTGCACATATTATTCAGAAATTTAAGATCCATGGGACTGTAGCCAATATCCCTGGACGTGGCCACAGGAGGAAAGTTGATGACAAATCAAAGAGACGGATAACACATACGGTAACACAAGAACCCAGAAACTTCTAAACAGATTAAAGGTGAACTTCAAGCTCAAGGAACATCAGTGTCAGATTGCACCATCCATCGTTGTATGAGCCAAAGTGGACTTCATGGGAGACGATCAAGGAGGACACCATTGTTGAAAAAAAATCATAAAAAAGCCAGACTGGAATTTTCCAAACTACATATTGACAAGCCACAAAGCTTTTGGGAGAATGTCCTATGAACAGATGAGACAAGAATTGAACTTTTTGGCAAGGCACATCAGCTCTATGTTCACAGATGGAAAAATTAAGCATATCATGAAAAGAACACTGTCCCTACTGTGAGGCATGGAGGAGGCTCTGTTATGTTCTAGTGCTGCTTTGCTGCATCTGGCACAGGGTGTATAGAATCTGTGCAGGGTACAATGAAATCTCAAGACTATTAAGGATTTCTAGAGAGAAATGTGCTGCCCAGGGTCAGAAAGCTTGGTGTCATTGCAGGTCATGGGTCTTGCAACAGGATAATGACCCAAAACACACAACTAAAAACACCCAAGAATGTCGAAGAGGAAAACATTGGATTATTTTGAAGTGGCCTTCTATGAACAGTTTGCTCTTGAGATGTGGGCCAAAATACCTGTCGAGAGGTGCAGAAGTCTCATTGACAGATACAGGAATCGTTTGACTGCAGTGCAATAAAATATTAAGTGAAGGGTACCATCATTTCTGTCCAGGCCTATTTTATGAGTTTTATTTTTTTTTTAATCCGTGGAAGCATGGTTGAAAAGCAATGTCTGACATTCATTTGTTAATTTTCATAGATTTTTATTTATTATTACTTTTGTCAGATTCAAGTTATTTCTGTGACCATTGTGGGTTTTTTACCAGATCCAAATTTTTTTTATTTTGACAAGGGTAATAAGAAAAAATGGTCCCAAAAATATGTTTTGAAATTTCTCCTGAGAATGCAGATACCCCATTGAGGGAGAAAACCACTGTTTGGGTGCACAGCAGAGCTCGGAAGGGACGGAGCGTCATTTGACTTTTTGAATGGAAAATTTCATGGAATCATTATCAGATGCCATGTCACGTTTGGAAAGTCCCTGATGTGCCTAAACAGTTAAAATGCTCACAGATGATGCCATTTTGAAAATAGACCCCTCAAGTAATGTATATAAATGTGTGGTGAGCACCTTGAACCCCCAAGTGCTTCAGAGAACTTTATAACGTTGATCAGTGAAAATAATATAATCACATTTGCATCACAAAAATTTTATTTTAGCCCCAAATATTGCATTTTCATAAGGGTATCAGGAGAGATTGCACCATACAATTTGTAGTGCAATTTTTTCTGAGTACACCGATACCCAATATGAGGGAAAAAAACTACTATTCGGGTGCACAGCAGGGCTCGGAAGGGAAGGAGCATCATTTGGCTTTTTAAATGTAAAATTTGCTGGAATCATTAGCGGACGCCATGTCCCATTTGGATAGCCCTTGATGTGTCTAACCAGTGGAAACCCCCAACAAGAGACCCCATTTTGGAAACTAGAACCCCGAAGGAATGTATTTAAATGTGTGGTGAGCACCTTCAGCCCCCAGATGTTTGACAGAAGTTTATAATGCCGTGAAATTAATAAATTCACATTTTCCTCACAAAAATGTTATTGCAGCCCCAAATTTTGCATTTTTATAAGGTTAACAGGAGAAATTGCACCATAAAATTTGTAGTACAATTTTTTTTAGTATGCTGATCCCCCATATGTGGGGAAATACTACTATTGAGGCACCGTGGAAAGCTCAGAAAGGAAGATCAGCCATATTGGTGTTCAGATTTTGCTGTAATGGTTTGAAGGTGCCATGTGACATTGGCTGAGCCCCTGAGATGCCAGAACAACTGAAACCCACTATATGTGAACTCATTTTACAAACTATAATCCCTAATGAATTCATCTGGGGTGCAGTGATCATATTGACACCACATGTGCCTCATAGAATTTTATACCATTGAACAGTGAAGAATGAATAAATTACATTTTTATCACTAAAATGTTGTTTTATCTCCAAGTTTTTAAATTCTCTAAGGGCTAATAGGAATTTATTTACAACAAACTGAGTTCCATTTTTTCCTGAGTGCGACAACACCCTACGTGTAATCGTGAACTATTTTTCAGGCAGAGTGCAAACCTCAGAAGGCAAGGAGCTCTAGATTTTACTGCTATGGTTTGCAGGTGCCATGACCCACTGGTAGAACCCATGAGGTGCCAGAACAGCTGAACTCCCCCGTACGTGACTTCATTTTGCAAAGTATACGTCTCAATGAATTCACTTAGGGGTGCAGTGGTCATAGTGACATCACAGGTATGTCACAGAATTTTATATAATTGGGCAGTGAAGAAAAAATAACTACATTCTCACACTAGATGTGGGTAAAAAGGGCACCAAACTTTGTCCCACAATTTCCACTGAAAGTGACAATATCTGTCATCTGCCATCTGGAGAGATTCGGGAGGAACGGAGAGCTATTTGCCTTCTGGAGCGCAGATATTCTTAGAATAGTTTGTAGACTCTATGTACAGAGCCCCTAATTACTAGAAGAGAGAATCTCCCCTCAAGTGACCCATTTGGGAATTTACCTACAGGTGTAATGACAATTTTGACTCCATGGGTATTTTTTAAAAGCAAGAAGCAATGAATGTTGCCAAGTAAAAATTGTGAACTGCCATTGTAGTGACCAGTATGTTATGCCCAGCCTGTGCTTCTGAAGGCATGCACCCGTAAGTTAGTCAGGATCTTATAGCTTCAGAAATACCAAATATGGATGCAATAAGTGGTTTAGGTACACTGTGGGGTTCAGAAGTGAGGGGGCATTTGGATTTGAGAGCATAGAATTTGCTGAATTTCTTTGAGAGACGAGGAGCTATTTCACTTTTCCAGAGCCTTTGTACGACCAGTAACATGGAACCCCCATATATTTTCATTAATACATGAAAAACCTGAGTCTAGACTTGCTTTTTATGTGGATTGATTTGAAGCTTTTATTGGGAACATTTTACATAACGTTTGGGAAACATTTATCCAGCGCTCTATGCTGATTGTTATGAACTGGTGGTTTAGGAGCAACATCGGACGAGCTCTGAAGGAGGTGGTACCTGTACTGACCGCAGTTCCTAAGCTTAACACAACACTAGCAGTAGCCGTGGGATGTTCCTGTCACTCCCTAGACACCTCGTCACAGCCGGAGAACTAACTACCCCTAAAGATAGAAACAGGAAAGCTATCTTGCCTCAGAGAAAATCCCCAAAGGATAGACAGCCCCCCACAAATAATGACTGTGAGTGGAGAGGGAAATGACATACGTAGAATGAAACCAGGATGTAGCAAAGGAGGCCAGTCTAGCTAGATAGATAGAACAGGACAGAATACTGTGCGGTCAGTATTAAAAAACTAGAAAAATCCACACAGAGTTTACAAAAATCTCCACACCTGACTAAAGGTGTGGAGGGTAAATCTGCTTCCCAGAGATTCCAGCTTAACTGAATAAATCCATACTGACAAGCTGGACAAAAAAACATAGAATGTACAGAACAATTAAGTCCACTACATGTGGACAGAAAAGAGCAAGGCAAGGACTTATCTTAGCTGAACTGGTCAGGATATCAGGGAAATCCAAGCAGAGATGTGAATCTAACCAGGAACCATTGACAAGTGGCACTGGCTGAAGGAAAGAGCCAGGCATAAATAGCCGAGCAGAGAGACAATCAGTGGAAGCAGCTGCAGACTGCTAAATCCAAGGAGCAGCCATTCCACTTAAAACCACCGGAGGGAGCCCGAGAGCAGAACTCACAAAAGTGCCACTTACAACCACAGGAGGGAGCCCAAGAGCGGAATTCACAACAGCTGACCACTTATTTTGGGGTTTCCATCTAAATCTTTGAGTGATGTAATTCAGATGAAAACCTGAGTCTGCTGTTGGCGTGTCTCCTAAAGGCGATATAAAAAGTAAAAAAAAATGTATATTGGTTAAATATATAGCGTATCTTTATCTAACAGTTGTGCAACTGGTGCAAACCATGCAGAGATACACAAATAGTAAGCATATAACCCAAGCCCATTTTCCTATACTAGGAGGGAGTAACACTCTGCTACATATTCAAACATACTGACTAGATAGCTATTAAACTATATTTAGTCAAAAAAGTGTATTTTTTTGTAAAAAATACAACTTTATTTGTACACATATAATACATACATAAATAGATAAAACAGTGCCTCTAAATCAAAAACAATTCTGTACATGGGGCCAGCTGAAGCATATACATATAGAAATTCAAATTAATACAGACAAGATATGCGAATACTCTTCATGTTAATCACTCAGGAATAGTGTTGAGCATTCCGATACCGCAAGTATCGGGTATCGGCCGATATTTGCGGTATCGGAATTCCGATACCGAATTCCGATACTTCCCGCGTATCGGATACCGGAATCGGAAGTTCCCAGAATTCAAACAGAACGCAGCAGCCAATGAGGAATGATTGGAAGTGTGGGCACATCCTGTTTAGCATGGTGGGCATGTAAGTACTGGCAAGGCTGTGATTGGCTGCTGAAATGATGTCACTCTGCACTATAAAAAACGCTGCCGCCATTTTGCGCTCACTCTGCTGTGATTTCAGTTAGGGACAGGACGCTGTGTTCTAACTGAGGGCCAGTTGAGCTAGCTAATTGCTTTATTTTCCTTTCCAAAGGCTAATTTAGCAAAACGCTGTGTTTTCTTCACTGTTCACCTTGCTCTTGCCTTGCAGCGCTGTTTTAACAGCGTTCTGCAAGGTCTCTCTGTGTGTGTGTGTGTGTGTGTGTGTGCAGCTCACTCTGTAGTCTGTGTGCAGCCATATACCCGGTTGTATTCAGCTCAGGGGGGGTTCACACTGCCTCACACAGTTGTCCTTTTTTGCTCATAGTGCAGCCTGCTGCACATTTTTTCTCAAATTTCCTATTAGTGTTTTTCCACCCGTCTCCAGCTAAATTGTGGAAAAACACTACATAGGATAACCTAGAGGGGGGTTTTTGGGCCTTGCAGCGCCGTTTACGGCTGTCTGCACGGTCTCCGTGTGAGCCCAGCTCGCCCTGTAGTCTGTGTGCAGCCATAGCCAGTTGGATTCAGCTCAGGGTTCGTTACTGGCTCATACCTTGAGAAAAATTTTCCTTTCTTTCAAATAGTGCAGCCTGTTTAAAAATTTTAAAAAAAATTCCCTATTAGTGTTTTTCCACCCGTCTCCAGCTAAATTGTGGAAAAACACTACATAGGATAACCTAGAGGGGTTTTTTTGGGCCTTGCAGCGCCGTTTACGGCTGTCTGCACGGTCTCCGTGTGAGCCCAGCTCGCCCTGTAGTCTGTGTGCAGCCATAGCCGGTTGGATTCAGCTCAGGGTTCGTTACTGGCTCATACCTTGAGAAAAATTTTCCTTTTTTTCAAATAGTGCAGCCTGTTTAAAAATTTTTAAAAAAATTCCCTATTAGTGTTTTTCCACCCGTCTCCAGCTAAATAGTGGAAAAACACTACATAGGATAACCTAGAGGGGGTTTATTGGGCCTTGCAGCGCCGTTTACGGCTGTCTGCACGGTCTCTGTGTGAGCGCAGCTCGCCCTGTAGTCTGTGTGCAGCTATAGCCGGTTGGATTCAGCTCAGGGTGCGTTACTGCCTCATACCTTGAAAAACAATTTCCTATTTTTCAAATAGTGCAGCCTGTTTAAAATTTTTTTAAAAAAATTCCTATTAGTGTCTTTCCACCCGTCTCCAGCTAAATAGTGGAAAAACACTACATAGGATAACCTAGAGGAGGGTTTTTTGGCCTTGCAGCGCCGTTTACGGCTGTCTGCACGGTCTCTGTGTGAGCGCAGCTCGCCCTGTAGTCTGTGTGCAGCCATAGCCGGTTGGATTCAGCTCAGGGTGCGTTACTGCCTCATACCTTGAAAAACAATTTCCTTTTTTTCAAATAGTGCAGCCTGTTTAAAATTTAAAACAAAAAAATTCCTATTAGTGTCTTTCCACCCGTCTCCAGCTAAATAGTGGAAAAACACTACATAGGATAACCTAGAGGAGGGTTTTTTGGCCTTGCAGCGCCGTTTACGGCTGTCTGCACGGTCTCCGTGTGATTTAAACTAGCTCTGTAGCCCGATCTGCACAAAAAAAAAAGTAAAGTTCACCAAACACAACTTAACACTTGTGTAGGCCACATTTGAAAAATAATAAAGTTTAGTCCACACTTTACAACATTAGTGTTTCTTACACCTGTTAGGAGGAGCATTTCAGGAATAAGCACGCTAAGGCCTTAGTACTTTTCTGCTTATCTTTATCTGTCAACCAAGATGAAGAGGGCAGGGAGTAAGGCACGTGGGCGTGGGCGCGGAGCAGGGAGAGGAGCAGGGAGAGGACGTGGTGATTCTGTGCCTGCTGCGGGCGCCGGTGACTCGTCGTCACTCAGTTTCAGCAGGGAACAGTCCTTCATGCGCAGCTTTGTCGGAGAGCGCCGTGCACCGCTGCTGCGTGAAGACCAAATTGAAGCCGTTGTCGGGTGGATGGCAGCTAACGCCTCGGCATCGACTTCAGTTAGTGCCACATCCTTTCAGGCACAGAGCACTGGAGAGCAGCCATCTGTCTCTTCACCACCTGCCAAATTGGCCAGGCAGTCAGAGAGCCCAGGACAGGAGCCGTCTCTACTTCTGTTCTCTGAATCTCTTGGCTTGGAAACAGGGGGCCAGCCAAGCAGCATTGGAGAAATGGAAGAAGAGGCAGTGTGCAGTGATGCCCAACAGCTTTTTCTCTCTGACTCTGAAGAGGCAGGTGGGCCAGTGCCTCCGGTGACCACAGCGCAGTACGCATCTGATGATGAAACTCAGGTGCCGCTTTCTGATGCGTACTGTGCTGCCGAGACTACCCAGGAGGAGCAGTTGGTAGCAGAGGGTAGTGGAGATGATGAGGTCCTTGACCCATCGTGGCGTGAGGAACAGGAAGGTGGTGGGAGCAGCTCTGAGGAAGAGCTTCCCCTTACGGGCCAAAGAGGGAGAGGGAGGGGGAAGACTGCGGAGCCTGTAGCCTCCACTTTGGCACCCGTTAGGAGCCTGTCTCTTTCCAAAGCCAAAAAGGGTGCTCCCAAGACTTGCAGTGCCTGGTCCTTTTTTGACACAGTTGCAGATGACATTTGCTTTGTCAAATGCAAGCTGTGTCATCAGAAAGTAAAAAGAGGTAAAAGTGTCAGCAACCTCAATACCACAAATATGTGGAAACATGTGCGGACCAGGCACGCGGTGGAGTTACAGAAACACAGTGAAGACGTAGGCCAACCAACAGCGGCAGCTACCACCTCTTCATCTCGTGTTGCCTCTTCCTCCACTGTTGTCCAGAGACCTAGTGTAATTCCACCCACAGCACCACCTTCCCAGTCATCCTCACACTCCCAGTCTACTCTACAGCCATCGGTAGTACAGGCATGGGAGAAAAGGCGGGCATTCTCGGCCAACCACCCCCGAGCACAGGCTCTGAATGCAGGCATTGCCAAACTGTTGTCCCTGGAAATGCTCTCGTTCAGGCTGGTGGAGACTGACAGCTTCCGTGACTTGATGGCATTGGCAGTCCCACAGTACAAGGTGCCCAGCCGCTTTTACTTCAGCAGGCAGGCTGTCCCTGCCCTGCACAGGCATGTTGAGGCAAACATAAAACATGCGCTACTGAACGCCGTCAGTAGCAAGGTCCACCTCACCACCGATGCGTGGACCAGTCAGCATGGACAGGGGCGATATGTTTCCCTCACTGCCCATTGGGTTAATGTTGTTGAGCCAGGTACAGATCGTGCGAGTGGCGCAGGACGTGTCCTGCCCACTCCAAGGATTGCAGGAATCCAGTCTGTATGCATCGACTCCTCCTCTTACACCAGTTCCTCAGATTCCTCTCTGCAGGATCCGTCACAGTCCACCTCCACATGGACCCGTGAACGTTTACCTATGACCGACATGAGCACAGCCGTGGCCAAACGTCAGCAGGCCGTCTTGAAACTAGTTTCATTGGGGCATCGAAGCCACGCAGCGCAGGAGCTCTGGAATGCCATCAAGCAGGAGAGCGATGTGTGGTTACTGCCAGCGAATCTCCAGCCAGGCATGGTAGTGTGTGACAATGGCCGAAATCTGGTGGCAGCTTTGGCCCTTGGCAACCTCACTCACATCCCATGTCTGGCACATGTGCTCAATTTGGTTGTGCAGAGTTTTCTGAGGGACTATCCGGATCTTGATGCCCTGCTGCACAAGGTCCGCCTAGAGTGTGCTCACTTGCGGCGTTCCAGCTTGGCCAGATCCCGCATTGCTGCTCTGCAGCGCCGATTCCGCCTTCCGGAACACCGCATCATATGTGACCTACCTACCCGGTGGAATTCCACGTTACATATGTTGGAGCGGTTGTGTGAGCAGCAGCAAGCAGTTATGGAGTACCAGCTGCATCAGGCGCAAAGAAGTCGCAGTCAGCGCCGATCAGACTTCACAACCACAGAGTGGGCCACTATGAATGACGTCTGCCAGGTTTTGCGTCCTTTTGATTATTCCACGCGGATGGCAAGTGCAGATGATGCACTAGTCAGCATGACTGTCCCCCTTATCTGCCTGCTTTAGCAAACTTTGCAAGGGTTAAGGGATGATGTTGTGGAAGAGGTGGAGGATGAGGAGTCACCTTTTCCATCAGCTTCTGGAGAGTCAGCGCCACGTGGTTCCTCACAAAGGGGTACGCAGGGGCCAATTTGTGAGGAGGATGAGGAGGAGTCAATGGAGGAGGAAGAGCTCCGTCCAGAGGAGGGAGCGACACAATTGTCCAGTGGTCAGTGTGTACAGCGAGGGTGGGGTGATGACGAGCGGGCAGAGATCATGTCTCAAGCAGGGGACAGCGTTTCTGGGCCAGTTGGCACTCTGCAGCACATGGTGGATTTCATGCTGCAGTGCCTGAGAAACGACCGCCGCATCGACCACATTCTCAACATGCCTGATTATTGGGTGTTCACCCTCCTCGATCCTCGCTACCGGGACAACGTCCAAAACCTCATCCCTGCGTTGACCCGGGAGCGTAAATTGCGGGAGTACCACGACACACTGGTGAATTCCATCATCTTCTCCTGTCCAACTGAGAGGAGTGCTGCTAGTGCTTTACAAAGCAGCTCAGTGCGTCGAGGCAGTGGGGGAGGCTCTGCCCAAAGAGGGAGCAGAAGCAGTGCCTCTGCCCAAGGCAAGCCCAGTATGGCACAACTCTGGCACACTTTTGTGTGCCCGCCCCAAATGTCTACACCATCACCGGCGGCTCCAGTCAGCAGGAGGCAACGGTTCCGTCAGATGGTGACAGACTACATGGCTTGCCCTCTTACTGTACTCCCAGACGGCTCTTCCCCGTTCAAGTTTTGGGTCTCTAAGCTGGATACATGGCCAGAGCTAAGCCAGTATGCATTGGAGGTGCTGGCTTGCCCTGCGGCTAGTGTCTTATCGGAACGTGTCTTTAGTGCCGCAGGTGGTGTACTAACAGACCGTCGCATGCGACTATCCTCCGATAACGTTGACCGGCTTACTTTCCTGAAAATGAACCAGGCCTGGATCTCGCAGGAATTTGCCACTCCTCTGCCTGATTAAGTAATTGGGTGTCATCCAGGTCTCCTGCTGTGTTCATCTTTCTACCACCTGAACTGCTATTCCTGGGCTCCAACACCGCCAGTTGCGGCTCAGAAGTGCAGGCTGCACAGTAAAAACATACGACCCAGTGTTATTGGGTTTCAGTAACGTCAGCTGATCCCCAGCTGTGTAGCCGGCAATGTGTCCTGCGACCGCCACGCTGGCACAACAACCTAAATGTAAGGGAACCTGCCCCCCCCCCCCCGTCGTTTGTTACTGAAAGAGCCATCTTGTGCAGCAGTAATGCTGCACAAAGAAAAGGTAGCTCTTTTTTTTTAGCTCCTTGCACACGCAGAACTTAACACTTATAAAATGTGTTCACTGATACCGTTATACTGTCCCGGAGCTGGGACTTTCCTTCGCAATGTGACGCAGCACAGCCGTCATTCCTACCCCCTTGGTGCCATGCGCTGCCTCTTCAGCGTTGTTTTAAGCTGTCACGGAGCCTGCGCTGTTCTGTTATCCCTTGGGCATGCCCTATTTGCGCTGCCTGTCTTCTGACATAATTTGGTGTCAGGCTGGCTGCGCCTGTGCGGCCGCGCTGCCCGAGATCCCGCCTCGCTGTGTCTTCTGATTGAGTCACACTGCGGGCCTGGGATCCATGGGCATGCGCAGTGCATATCTTCCCCTCGGGCTCTCGCTCATTTCCCTCCGCCTTCTTTAGACTGTGCGCCGTCAGCTGATCCCTAATAGCATGCCATGGCCGTGACACCGCACAGTCTGAAGAAGAGGGAAGGAGGGGAGTGAGAGTCGAGGATATGCACTGTGCATGTCCATGGTTCCAAGGCGCGCAGTGGGATTACGTTGGACGAGACTGCGAGGTGGGATCTGTAGCAGCGTGGACGCACAGGCAGTGACAGCCTGACACCAAATTATGTCAGAAGACAGGCAGCGCTAATTGGGCATGGCCAAGGGCTAACAGAACAGCGCAGGCTCCGTGACAGCTTAAAACAACGCTGAGGAGGCAGCGCACGGCACCAAGGGGATAGGAATGACAGCTGTGCTGTGTCCCATTACGAAGGAAATTCGCACCTCCGGGATGGTTTAACGGTATAAGGGGACACATTTTTAGTGTTTACTTCGGTGTTTGCAAGGAGCATATTTAAAAGAACCACCTTTTCCTTTTGCATCGTTAGTGCTGCACAAGATGGCTCTTTCAGCTACAAACGTCTTGGGGGGGGGGTTAAAGGTTCCCTTTCAACTTGCTCCAATCAGGCTTCGGCCTAGACTCTGTTCCTCTGCTCCTCCTGCTGTCCCTGGGCTCTAACACCGCCAGTTGGTGCCTGGAAGTGCTGTGTGCACAGTCAACAGTCGCTCCTCTGTTATTGGGGTTCAGTAACGTCAGCTGATCCCCAGCTGTGTGTGCGGCAATACCTCCAATCTGCTCCTCCTGCTGTCCCTGGGCTCTAACACCACCAGTTGGTGCCTGGAAGTGCTGTGTGCACAGTCAACAGTCGCTCCTCTGTTATTGGGGTTCAGTAACGTCAGCTGATCCCCAGCTGTGTGTGCGGCAATACCTCCAATCTGCTCCTCCTGCTGTCCCTGGGCTCTAACACCGCCAGTTGGTGCCTGGAAGTGCTGTGTGCACAGTCAACAGTCGCTCCTCTGTTATTGGGGTTCAGTAACGTCAGCTGATCCCCAGCTGTGTGTCCGGCAACGTGTCATGCGACCGCCACGCTGGCACAACTAAAATGTAAGGGGACCTGTCCCCCCCCCCCCAGGCGTTTGTTACTGAAAGAGCCACCATGTGCAGCACTAATACTGCACAAGGGAAAGGTCGCTCTTGAAATTATGCTCCTTGCAAACGCTGAACTACACACTCATGTAATGTGTCCCCTCACACCGTCCCACCGTCCCGGAGGTGGGACTTTCCTTTGTAATGTGACGCAGCACAGCCGTCATTGCTATCCCCTTGGCACCGTGCGCTGCCTCCTTAGCGTTGTTTGATTCCGTCATGGACCCTGCGCTGTTATGTTATCCCTTGGCCATGCACAGTTTGCGCTGCCCGTCCTCTGACATCATTTGTTGTCGTCCTGGCTGCGCCTGTGCGTCCACGCTGCCTGAAATCACACCTCGCAGTGTCGTCTCATGTGATCCCACAGTGGGCCTGGTATCCATGGCCATGCGCAGTGCATATACTAGCCTCTCACTCCCCTTCTTCACGCTTCTTCAGACTAGGCGGCGTCAGCTGATCCCTAATAGCATGCCACGGCCGTGACGCCGCACAGTCTGAAGAAGCAGGAAGGAGGTGAGTGAGAGGCGATGATATGCACTGCGCATGCCCATGGATCCCTGGCCCGCAGTGGGACTACATTAGATGACACTGCAAGGTTGGATCTCGGGCAGCTTGGACGCACAGGCACTGCCAGCCTGACACCTACATGATGTCAGAAGACGGGCACCGCTAACTGTGCATGGCCAAGGGATAACATTACAGCGCGGGCTCCGTGACAGAACCAAACAACGTTGAGGAGGTGGCGCCCGGCACCAAGGGGGTTGGAATGACGGCTGTGCTGTGTCACATTACAAAGGAAAGTCCCACTTCCGGGATGGTTTGACGGTGTGAGGGGACACATTATATGAGTGTGTACTTCAGCGTTTGCAAGGAGCATAATTTTCGGAGCCACCATTTTCCATGTGCAGTATTACTGCTGTACAAGATGGCTCTTTCAGCAACAAATGCCTGGGGGGGGGGGTTAAAGGTTCCCTTTCAACTTGCTCTACTGCAGGCTTCGGCCTACACTCTGCTCCTCTTTGATTCCCTGGGTTTCAACACTGTCAGTTGCCACCTGGAAGTGTTGTCTACACAGAAAAAACACTAGCTGATGTGTCAGTGGGGTTCAGCACCGCCAGCTGTTCCCCTGCTGTGTAGTCGGCAACGTGTCCAGCACAAGCCACGCTGGCACAACAGAACAAAAGCTGCCACCAGTGCAGGCTTCGGCCTACACTCTGCTCCTCTCCTCCTCCTGCTGACCCTGGGCTCAAACACCGCTAGTTTTTGCCCGGAAGTGCTAGCTGCACAGAGAAAAACACCAGCCAATGTGTTAGTGGGGTTCAGCACCGCCAGCTGTTCCCCTGCTGTGTAGCCGGCAACGTGACCTGCAAACGCCACGCAGGCACATGAACTGAAATTAAAGGGAACCTGGCCCCACCCCCCCAGGTGTTTCTATGTATAACAGCCACCTAGTACAGCAGTACTGCTGCATTTGTACAAGGTGGCTGACTTTTTCTCCTTGCCGCAACGGCCGACATGAAATGAGGTCAGAAGACAGGAAGCGCTCACAGCGCATGGCCAAGGGATCACAATAGCGCAGACTCCTGTACAGCAAATAACAACGCTCAGGAATCTGCGCCCAGTACCTAGGTGCAAATTTTGACACCTGTGCTGCGTCTCCTTAAAAAGACAAGTCACGCCTCCACAACTGTTTGACAGTATAATGGGCTAAATAGTGTACGTGTTTTATTCAGCGTGTGCAAGGAGCAAACTAAATAGAGCAACCTTTTACTTGTGCAGCATTAATGCTGCACAAGGTGTGGCTCTTGTACCTTGCAACACCTGAGGGGGGGTTAAAGGTAACCTTTGAAATTGGTTCAACTAGGCTTCGGCCTACACTCTGCTCCTCTCCTCCTCCTGCTGACCCTGGGCTCTAACACCGCCAGTTTTTGCCCGGACATGCGATCTGCACAGAGAAAAACACCAGTCAATGTGTCAGTGGGGTTCAGCA
Source organism: Ranitomeya imitator (assembly GCF_032444005.1). Classification (NCBI taxonomy): domain Eukaryota; kingdom Metazoa; phylum Chordata; class Amphibia; order Anura; family Dendrobatidae; genus Ranitomeya; species Ranitomeya imitator. Next base: position 229,837,332 of record NC_091285.1, on the reverse strand, counting down.
ACGCCAGCTGTTCCCCTGCTGTGTAGCTTGCATCGTGTCCAGCACAAGCCACGCTGGCACAACCGACCAAAAGCTGCCACCAGTGCAGGCTTCGGCCTACACATTGCTCCTCTCCTCCTCCTGCTGACCCTGGGCTCTAACACCGCCAGTTTTTGCCCGGACATGCGAGCTGCACAGAGAAAAACACCAGTCAATGTGTCAGTGGGGTTCAGCAACGCCAGCTGTTCCCCTGCTGTGTAGCTTGCATCGTGTCCAGCACAAGCCACGCTGGCACAACCGACCAAAAGCTGCCACCAGTGCAGGCTTCGGCCTACACATTGCTCCTCTCCTCCTCCTGCTGACCCTGGGCTCTAACACCGCCAGTTTTTGCCCGGACATGCGAGCTGCACAGAGAAAAACACCAGCCAATGTGTCAGTGGGGTTCAGCAACGCCAGCTGTTCCCCTTCTGTGTAGCTTGCAATGTGACCTGCAAACGCCACGCAGGCACATGAACTGAAATTGAAGGGAGCCTGCCCCCCACCCCCAGGTGTTTCTATGTATAACAGCCACCTTGTACAGCAGTACTGCTGCATTTGTACAAGGTGGCTGACTTTTTCTCCTTGCCCACGTGGAACTCAACACGTACAAAATGTGTCTCATTGAGACCATTCCACTGTCCCTGAGGTGTGACTTTCCTTTCTAATGATACGCAGCACGACCCTTGTTAGCGCTGCCCATCTTTTGACATCATTGGTTAGCTGGCTGCGCCTGTGCGTCTGCCCTGCTCGAAACAACGCCCCTCGGTGTCTTATATTTTTGGACAGCGAGGGTGTGATTGATGGGCATGTGCAGTGCATATGTTTGCCTGTGTTCACTCATCTCCTTCCGCCTTCTTCAGACTGGGTGTCCTCATGGCCGCGGCAGGCGATAAGGGATCAGATGAGGCCGCCCAGTCTGAAGCTGGTGTAAGGACATGTGTGAGTGTCAAACATATTTACTGCACAAGGCCACGAATCCCAGCCACGCAGTGTGATTTTTTGAAAACACACTGTGGGTCTGGGATTCATGTCCATCGCTAACCGCAACGGCCGACATGAAATGAGGTCAGAAGACAGGAAGCGCTCACAGCGCATGACCAAGGGATCACAATAGCGCAGACTCCTGTACAGCAAATAACAACGCTCAGGAATCTGCGCCCAGCAGCTAGGTGTAAATTTGTACACCTGTGCTGCATCTCCTTAAAAAGACAAGTCACGCCTCCACTACTGTTTGACAGTATAGTGGGCTAAATAGTGTACGTGTTTTATTCAGCGTGTGCAAGGAGCAAATTAAATAGAGCAACCTTTTACTTGTGCAGCATTAATGCTGCACAAGGTGTGGCTCTTGTACCTTGCAACACCTGAGGGGGGGTTAAAGGTAACCTTTGAAATTGGTTCAACTAGGCTTCGGCCTACACTCTGCTCCTCTCCTGCTGACCCTGGGCTCAAACACCGCTAGTTTTTGCCCGGAACTGCTAGCTGCGCAGAGAAAAACACCAGCCAATGTGTTAGTGGGGTTCAGCACCGCCAGCTGTTCCCCTGCTGTGTAGCTTGCAACGTGACCTGCAAACGCCACGCAGGCACATGAACTGAAATTAAAGGGAACCTGGCCCCACCCCCCCAGGTGTTTCTATGTATAACAGCCACCTTGTACAGCAGTACTGCTGCATTTGTACAAGGTGGCTGACTTTTTCTCCTTGCCCACGTGGAACTCAACACGTACAAAATGTGTCTCATTAGAGACCATTCCACTGTCCCTGAGGTGTGACTTTCCTTTCTAATGACACGCAGCACCCCCATTGTTAGCGCTGCCCGTCTTCTGACATCATTGGTTGGCTGGCTGTGCCTGTGCGTCCGCCCTGCCCGACACAACGCCCCTCGTTGTCTCATATATTTTGACTGCGAGGGTGTGATTGATGGGCACGAGCAGTGCATATGTTCCCCTGTCTTCACTCCCCTCCTTCCGCCTTCTTCTGACTGTGCGGCCTCATGGCCGCGGCATGCGATAAGGGATCAGCTGAGGCCGCCCATTCTGAAGCAGGTGTAAGGACATGTGTGAGCGGCGAACATATTTACTGCACAAGGCCACGAATCCCAGCACCGCAGTGTGACTTTAGGAAAAGGCACTGTGGGTCTGGGATTTATGGCCATCGTTAACCGCACCGGCCAACATGAAATGAGGTCATGAGACGGCCTGCACTAACAGGGTATTGCCAAGGGATAACACAAGAGCGCAGTTTCCTGTACTGCAAATAACAACGGTAAGGAATCTGCGCCCAGCACCTAGGTGTAAATTTGTACACCTGTGCTGCGTCTCCTTAAAAAGACAAGTCACGCCTCCACTACTGTTTGACAGTATAATGGGCTAAATAGTGTACGTGTTTTATTCAGCGTGTGCAAGGAGCAAAATTAAGAGAGCAACCTTTGACTTGTGCATCATTAATGCAGTTCAAGGTGTGGCTCTTGTACCTTGCAACACCTGAGGGGGGGTTAAAGGTTACCTTTGAAATTGGTTCAACTAGGCTTCGGCCTACACTCTGCTCCTCTCCTGCTGACCCTGGGCTCAAACACCGCCAGTTTTTGCCCGGACATGCGATCTGCACAGAGAAAAACACCAGTCAATGTGTCAGTGGGGTTCAGCAACGCCAGCTGTTCCCCTGCTGTGTAGCTTGCATCGTGTCCAGCACAAGCCACGCTGGCACAACCGACCAAAAGCTGCCACCAGTGCAGGCTTCGGCCTACACATTGCTCCTCTCCTCCTCCTGCTGACCCTGGGCTCTAACACCGCCAGTTTTTGCCCGGACATGCGAGCTGCACAGAGAAAAACACCAGTCAATGTGTCAGTGGGGTTCAGCAACGCCAGCTGTTCCCCTGCTGTGTAGCTTGCATCGTGTCCAGCACAAGCCACGCTGGCACAACCGACCAAAAGCTGCCACCAGTGCAGGCTTCGGCCTACACATTGCTCCTCTCCTCCTCCTGCTGACCCTGGGCTCTAACACCGCCAGTTTTTGCCCGGACATGCGAGCTGCACAGAGAAAAACACCAGCCAATGTGTCAGTGGGGTTCAGCAACGCCAGCTGTTCCCCTGCTGTGTAGCTTGCAATGTGACCTGCAAACGCCACACAGGCACATGAACTGAAATTGAAGGGAGCCTGCCCCCCACCCCCAGGTGTTTCTATGTATAACAGCCACCTTGTACAGCAGTACTGCTGCATTTGTACAAGGTGGCTGACTTTTTCTCCTTGCCCACGTGGAACTCAACACGTACAAAATGTGTCTCATTGAGATCATTCCACTGTCCCTGAGGTGTGACTTTCCTTTCTAATGATACGCAGCACGACCCTTGTTAGCGCTGCCCGTCTTTTGACATCATTGGTTAGCTGGCTGCGCCTGTGCGTCTGCCCTGCTCGAAACAACGCCCCTCGGTGTCTTATTTTTTTGGACAGCGAGGGTGTGATTGATGGGCATGTGCAGTGCATATGTTTGCCTGTGTTCACTCATCTCCTTCCGCCTTCTTCAGACTGGGTGTCCTCATGGCTGCGGCAGGCGATAAGGGATCAGATGAGGCCGCCTAGTCTGAAGCTGGTGTAAGGACATGTGTGAGTGTCAAACATATTTACTGCACAAGGCCACGAATCCCAGCCACGCAGTGTGATTTTTTGAAAACACACTGTGGGTCTGGGATTCATGTCCATCGCTAACCGCAACGGCCGACATGAAATGAGGTCAGAAGACAGGAAGCGCTCACAGCGCATGACCAAGGGATCACAATAGCGCAGACTCCTGTACAGCAAATAACAACGCTCAGGAATCTGCGCCCAGCAGCTAGGTGTAAATTTGTACACCTGTGCTGCATCTCCTTAAAAAGACAAGTCACGCCTCCACTACTGTTTGACAGTATAGTGGGCTAAATAGTGTACGTGTTTTATTCAGCGTGTGCAAGGAGCAAATTAAATAGAGCAACCTTTTACTTGTGCAGCATTAATGCTGCACAAGGTGTGGCTCTTGTACCTTGCAACACCTGAGGGGGGGTTAAAGGTAACCTTTGAAATTGGTTCAACTAGGCTTCGGCCTACACTCTGCTCCTCTCCTGCTGACCCTGGGCTCAAACACCGCTAGTTTTTGCCCGGAACTGCTAGCTGCGCAGAGAAAAACACCAGCCAATGTGTTAGTGGGGTTCAGCACCGCCAGCTGTTCCCCTGCTGTGTAGCTTGCAACGTGACCTGCAAACGCCACGCAGGCACATGAACTGAAATTAAAGGGAACCTGGCCCCACCCCCCCAGGTGTTTCTATGTATAACAGCCACCTTGTACAGCAGTACTGCTGCATTTGTACAAGGTGGCTGACTTTTTCTCCTTGCCCACGTGGAACTCAACACGTACAAAATGTGTCTCATTAGAGACCATTCCACTGTCCCTGAGGTGTGACTTTCCTTTCTAATGACACGCAGCACCCCCATTGTTAGCGCTGCCCGTCTTCTGACATCATTGGTTGGCTGGCTGTGCCTGTGCGTCCGCCCTGCCCGACACAACGCCCCTCGTTGTCTCATATATTTTGACTGCGAGGGTGTGATTGATGGGCACGAGCAGTGCATATGTTCCCCTGTCTTCACTCCCCTCCTTCCGCCTTCTTCTGACTGTGCGGCCTCATGGCCGCGGCATGCGATAAGGGATCAGCTGAGGCCGCCCAGTCTGAAGCTGGTGTAAGGACATGTGTGAGCGGCGAACATATTTACTGCACAAGGCCACGAATCCCAGCACCGCAGTGTGACTTTAGGAAAAGGCACTGTGGGTCTGGGATTTATGGCCATCGTTAACCGCACCGGCCAACATAAAATGAGGTCATGAGACGGCCTGCACTAACAGGGTATTGCCAAGGGATAACACAAGAGCGCAGTTTCCTGTACTGCAAATAACAACGGTAAGGAATCTGCGCCCAGCACCTAGGTGTAAATTTGTACACCTGTGCTGCGTCTCCTTAAAAAGACAAGTCACGCCTCCACTACTGTTTGACAGTATAATGGGCTAAATAGTGTACGTGTTTTATTCAGCGTGTGCAAGGAGCAAAATTAAGAGAGCAACCTTTGACTTGTGCATCATTAATGCAGTTCAAGGTGTGGCTCTTGTACCTTGCAACACCTGAGGGGGGGTTAAAGGTTACCTTTGAAATTGGTTCAACTAGGCTTCGGCCTACACTCTGCTCCTCTCCTGCTGACCCTGGGCTCAAACACCGCCAGTTTTTGCCCGGACATGCGATCTGCACAGAGAAAAACACCAGTCAATGTGTCAGTGGGGTTCAGCAACGCCAGCTGTTCCCCTGCTGTGTAGCTTGCATCGTGTCCAGCACAAGCCACGCTGGCACAACCGACCAAAAGCTGCCACCAGTGCAGGCTTCGGCCTACACATTGCTCCTCTCCTCCTCCTGCTGACCCTGGGCTCTAACACCGCCAGTTTTTGCCCGGACATGCGAGCTGCACAGAGAAAAACACCAGTCAATGTGTCAGTGGGGTTCAGCAACGCCAGCTGTTCCCCTGCTGTGTAGCTTGCATCGTGTCCAGCACAAGCCACGCTGGCACAACCGACCAAAAGCTGCCACCAGTGCAGGCTTCGGCCTACACATTGCTCCTCTCCTCCTCCTGCTGACCCTGGGCTCTAACACCGCCAGTTTTTGCCCGGACATGCGAGCTGCACAGAGAAAAACACCAGCCAATGTGTCAGTGGGGTTCAGCAACGCCAGCTGTTCCCCTTCTGTGTAGCTTGCAATGTGACCTGCAAACGCCACGCAGGCACATGAACTGAAATTGAAGGGAGCCTGCCCCCCACCCCCAGGTGTTTCTATGTATAACAGCCACCTTGTACAGCAGTACTGCTGCATTTGTACAAGGTGGCTGACTTTTTCTCCTTGCCCACGTGGAACTCAACACGTACAAAATGTGTCTCATTGAGACCATTCCACTGTCCCTGAGGTGTGACTTTCCTTTCTAATGATACGCAGCACGACCCTTGTTAGCGCTGCCCATCTTTTGACATCATTGGTTAGCTGGCTGCGCCTGTGCGTCTGCCCTGCTCGAAACAACGCCCCTCGGTGTCTTATATTTTTGGACAGCGAGGGTGTGATTGATGGGCATGTGCAGTGCATATGTTTGCCTGTGTTCACTCATCTCCTTCCGCCTTCTTCAGACTGGGTGTCCTCATGGCCGCGGCAGGCGATAAGGGATCAGATGAGGCCGCCCAGTCTGAAGCTGGTGTAAGGACATGTGTGAGTGTCAAACATATTTACTGCACAAGGCCACGAATCCCAGCCACGCAGTGTGATTTTTTGAAAACACACTGTGGGTCTGGGATTCATGTCCATCGCTAACCGCAACGGCCGACATGAAATGAGGTCAGAAGACAGGAAGCGCTCACAGCGCATGACCAAGGGATCACAATAGCGCAGACTCCTGTACAGCAAATAACAACGCTCAGGAATCTGCGCCCAGCAGCTAGGTGTAAATTTGTACACCTGTGCTGCATCTCCTTAAAAAGACAAGTCACGCCTCCACTACTGTTTGACAGTATAGTGGGCTAAATAGTGTACGTGTTTTATTCAGCGTGTGCAAGGAGCAAATTAAATAGAGCAACCTTTTACTTGTGCAGCATTAATGCTGCACAAGGTGTGGCTCTTGTACCTTGCAACACCTGAGGGGGGGTTAAAGGTAACCTTTGAAATTGGTTCAACTAGGCTTCGGCCTACACTCTGCTCCTCTCCTGCTGACCCTGGGCTCAAACACCGCTAGTTTTTGCCCGGAACTGCTAGCTGCGCAGAGAAAAACACCAGCCAATGTGTTAGTGGGGTTCAGCACCGCCAGCTGTTCCCCTGCTGTGTAGCTTGCAACGTGACCTGCAAACGCCACGCAGGCACATGAACTGAAATTAAAGGGAACCTGGCCCCACCCCCCCAGGTGTTTCTATGTATAACAGCCACCTTGTACAGCAGTACTGCTGCATTTGTACAAGGTGGCTGACTTTTTCTCCTTGCCCACGTGGAACTCAACACGTACAAAATGTGTCTCATTAGAGACCATTCCACTGTCCCTGAGGTGTGACTTTCCTTTCTAATGACACGCAGCACCCCCATTGTTAGCGCTGCCCGTCTTCTGACATCATTGGTTGGCTGGCTGTGCCTGTGCGTCCGCCCTGCCCGACACAACGCCCCTCGTTGTCTCATATATTTTGACTGCGAGGGTGTGATTGATGGGCACGAGCAGTGCATATGTTCCCCTGTCTTCACTCCCCTCCTTCCGCCTTCTTCTGACTGTGCGGCCTCATGGCCGCGGCATGCGATAAGGGATCAGCTGAGGCCGCCCATTCTGAAGCAGGTGTAAGGACATGTGTGAGCGGCGAACATATTTACTGCACAAGGCCACGAATCCCAGCACCGCAGTGTGACTTTAGGAAAAGGCACTGTGGGTCTGGGATTTATGGCCATCGTTAACCGCACCGGCCAACATGAAATGAGGTCATGAGACGGCCTGCACTAACAGGGTATTGCCAAGGGATAACACAAGAGCGCAGTTTCCTGTACTGCAAATAACAACGGTAAGGAATCTGCGCCCAGCACCTAGGTGTAAATTTGTACACCTGTGCTGCGTCTCCTTAAAAAGACAAGTCACGCCTCCACTACTGTTTGACAGTATAATGGGCTAAATAGTGTACGTGTTTTATTCAGCGTGTGCAAGGAGCAAAATTAAGAGAGCAACCTTTGACTTGTGCATCATTAATGCAGTTCAAGGTGTGGCTCTTGTACCTTGCAACACCTGAGGGGGGGTTAAAGGTTACCTTTGAAATTGGTTCAACTAGGCTTCGGCCTACACTCTGCTCCTCTCCTGCTGACCCTGGGCTCAAACACCGCCAGTTTTTGCCCGGACATGCGATCTGCACAGAGAAAAACACCAGTCAATGTGTCAGTGGGGTTCAGCAACGCCAGCTGTTCCCCTGCTGTGTAGCTTGCATCGTGTCCAGCACAAGCCACGCTGGCACAACCGACCAAAAGCTGCCACCAGTGCAGGCTTCGGCCTACACATTGCTCCTCTCCTCCTCCTGCTGACCCTGGGCTCTAACACCGCCAGTTTTTGCCCGGACATGCGAGCTGCACAGAGAAAAACACCAGTCAATGTGTCAGTGGGGTTCAGCAACGCCAGCTGTTCCCCTGCTGTGTAGCTTGCATCGTGTCCAGCACAAGCCACGCTGGCACAACCGACCAAAAGCTGCCACCAGTGCAGGCTTCGGCCTACACATTGCTCCTCTCCTCCTCCTGCTGACCCTGGGCTCTAACACCGCCAGTTTTTGCCCGGACATGCGAGCTGCACAGAGAAAAACACCAGCCAATGTGTCAGTGGGGTTCAGCAACGCCAGCTGTTCCCCTGCTGTGTAGCTTGCAATGTGACCTGCAAACGCCACACAGGCACATGAACTGAAATTGAAGGGAGCCTGCCCCCCACCCCCAGGTGTTTCTATGTATAACAGCCACCTTGTACAGCAGTACTGCTGCATTTGTACAAGGTGGCTGACTTTTTCTCCTTGCCCACGTGGAACTCAACACGTACAAAATGTGTCTCATTGAGATCATTCCACTGTCCCTGAGGTGTGACTTTCCTTTCTAATGATACGCAGCACGACCCTTGTTAGCGCTGCCCGTCTTTTGACATCATTGGTTAGCTGGCTGCGCCTGTGCGTCTGCCCTGCTCGAAACAACGCCCCTCGGTGTCTTATTTTTTTGGACAGCGAGGGTGTGATTGATGGGCATGTGCAGTGCATATGTTTGCCTGTGTTCACTCATCTCCTTCCGCCTTCTTCAGACTGGGTGTCCTCATGGCTGCGGCAGGCGATAAGGGATCAGATGAGGCCGCCTAGTCTGAAGCTGGTGTAAGGACATGTGTGAGTGTCAAACATATTTACTGCACAAGGCCACGAATCCCAGCCACGCAGTGTGATTTTTTGAAAACACACTGTGGGTCTGGGATTCATGTCCATCGCTAACCGCAACGGCCGACATGAAATGAGGTCAGAAGACAGGAAGCGCTCACAGCGCATGACCAAGGGATCACAATAGCGCAGACTCCTGTACAGCAAATAACAACGCTCAGGAATCTGCGCCCAGCAGCTAGGTGTAAATTTGTACACCTGTGCTGCATCTCCTTAAAAAGACAAGTCACGCCTCCACTACTGTTTGACAGTATAGTGGGCTAAATAGTGTACGTGTTTTATTCAGCGTGTGCAAGGAGCAAATTAAATAGAGCAACCTTTTACTTGTGCAGCATTAATGCTGCACAAGGTGTGGCTCTTGTACCTTGCAACACCTGAGGGGGGGTTAAAGGTAACCTTTGAAATTGGTTCAACTAGGCTTCGGCCTACACTCTGCTCCTCTCCTGCTGACCCTGGGCTCAAACACCGCTAGTTTTTGCCCGGAACTGCTAGCTGCGCAGAGAAAAACACCAGCCAATGTGTTAGTGGGGTTCAGCACCGCCAGCTGTTCCCCTGCTGTGTAGCTTGCAACGTGACCTGCAAACGCCACGCAGGCACATGAACTGAAATTAAAGGGAACCTGGCCCCACCCCCCCAGGTGTTTCTATGTATAACAGCCACCTTGTACAGCAGTACTGCTGCATTTGTACAAGGTGGCTGACTTTTTCTCCTTGCCCACGTGGAACTCAACACGTACAAAATGTGTCTCATTAGAGACCATTCCACTGTCCCTGAGGTGTGACTTTCCTTTCTAATGACACGCAGCACCCCCATTGTTAGCGCTGCCCGTCTTCTGACATCATTGGTTGGCTGGCTGTGCCTGTGCGTCCGCCCTGCCCGACACAACGCCCCTCGTTGTCTCATATATTTTGACTGCGAGGGTGTGATTGATGGGCACGAGCAGTGCATATGTTCCCCTGTCTTCACTCCCCTCCTTCCGCCTTCTTCTGACTGTGCGGCCTCATGGCCGCGGCATGCGATAAGGGATCAGCTGAGGCCGCCCAGTCTGAAGCTGGTGTAAGGACATGTGTGAGCGGCGAACATATTTACTGCACAAGGCCACGAATCCCAGCACCGCAGTGTGACTTTAGGAAAAGGCACTGTGGGTCTGGGATTTATGGCCATCGTTAACCGCACCGGCCAACATAAAATGAGGTCATGAGACGGCCTGCACTAACAGGGTATTGCCAAGGGATAACACAAGAGCGCAGTTTCCTGTACTGCAAATAACAACGGTAAGGAATCTGCGCCCAGCACCTAGGTGTAAATTTGTACACCTGTGCTGCGTCTCCTTAAAAAGACAAGTCACGCCTCCACTACTGTTTGACAGTATAATGGGCTAAATAGTGTACGTGTTTTATTCAGCGTGTGCAAGGAGCAAAATTAAGAGAGCAACCTTTGACTTGTGCATCATTAATGCAGTTCAAGGTGTGGCTCTTGTACCTTGCAACACCTGAGGGGGGGTTAAAGGTTACCTTTGAAATTGGTTCAACTAGGCTTCGGCCTACACTCTGCTCCTCTCCTGCTGACCCTGGGCTCAAACACCGCTAGTTTTTGCCCGGAACTGCTAGCTGCACAGAGAAAAACACCAGTCAATGTGTTAGTGGGGTTCAGCACCGCCAGCTGTTCCCCTGCTGTGTAGCCGGCAACGTGACCTGCAAACGCCACGCAGGCACATGAACTGAACTTAAAGGGAACCTGGCCCCACCCCCCCAGGTGTTTCTATGTATAACAGCCACCTTGTACAGCAGTACTGCTGCATTTGTACAAGGTGGCTGACTTTTTCTCCTTGCCCACGTGGAACTCAACACGTACAAAATGTGTCTCATTAGAGACCATTCCACTGTCCCTGAGGTGTGACTTTCCTTTCTAATGATACGCAGCACCCCCCTTGGTAGCGCTGCCCGTCTTCTGACATCATTGGTTGGCTTGTTGCGCCTGTGCGTCCGCCCTGCCTGAAACAATGCTCCTCGTTGTCTTACTTATTTTGACTGCGAGGGTGTGATTGATGGGCACGAGCAGTGCATATCTTCGCCTGTCTTAACTCATCTCCTTCCGCCTTCTTCAGACTGTGCAGCCTCATGGCCGCGGCATGCGAGAAGGGATCAGCAGAGGCCGCCCAGTCTGAAGCAGGTGTAAGGACGTGTGTGAGCGGCCAAAATATTTACTGCTCAAGGCCACGAATCCCAGCACCGCAGTGTGACTTGATGAAAAGGCACTGTGGGTCTGGGATTTAGGGCCATCGTTAACCGCACCGGCCAACATGAAATGAGGTCATAAGACGGGCAGCTCTAACAGGGCATTGCCAAGGGATAACACAAGAGTGCAGACTCCTGTACAGCAAATAACAACGCTCAGGAAGCTGCGCCAAGCACCAAGGCGTTATTTGGGACACCTGTGCTGTGTCTCCTTAAAAAGCCAAGTCACGCATCCACTACAGTTTGACTGTAGAATGGGCTAAATTGTGTACGTCTTTCATTCAGCGTGTGCAAGTAGACAAATTAATAGAGCAACCTTTCACTTGTGCAGCATTAATACTGCACAAGGTGTGTCTCTTGTACTTTGTAACACCTGAGGGGGGGTTAAAGGTTTCCTTTGAAATTGGTTCAACTAGGCTTCGGCCTACACTCTGCTCCTCTCCTCCTCCTCCTGCTTCACCACGGGCTCTAACATCGCAAGTTTTTGCCCGCAATTGCTAGCTGCACAGAGAAAAACACCCGCCATTGTGTTAGTGGGGTTCAGCAACGCCAGCTGTTCCCACACTGTGTAGCCGGCAAAGTGTCCTGCAAACGCAACGCTGACACAAAGCTGCCTCCAGTGCAGGCTTCGGCCTACACTCTGCTCCCCCTGCTTACCCTTTGCTCCAGCAACGCTAGTTGGGGCTCTAGGAAGACAATCTTTAATAGGCAACGCATCTGGGTTCCAGCACCGCCAGCTGGTTCTCGGCAGTGTTTTTGTCACAGGTACTCCCTCGTGCCAAACCTGGTTCCAGCACCGTCAGCTGTTTCCGGGTTGTGTCAAGCTCACTGAGACGCCTATGCTTGCCCCGTCGTGGTGCGGTCGGGTTAGCCAACTCCAGGGTGCCTCCAGTTTAGGAGCTTCCTATGTGGGCTGCGTGAACTGGTAGTCAAGGCTGGTTCTGTAGTGCCAGTAGGCCCAGCTCCCCCTGTAGGACTGTTGGGGTTCGGTAACTGCGGCTGCCTCGCGGCCTAGCTGTTCTCTCCTCTCCTGTGGGCCTTGGGGTCCACCACCTGGTTCCAGCACCGTCAGCTGGTTCCAGGCCGAGCCTTTGGCTTAGGTGCCTCCTCCTGGGTATCCGAGTTCCGCCAACGTCAGGCGGTCCTTGGTAGTGCTTTTAAGCGCGGGCACCTACAGCTTAGTAACCGGGTTCCAGCACCGCCAGCTGGTCCTCGGTCGTGCCATTGGCTCTTGCACACTGGGGCAACGCATCTGGGTTCCAGCACCGCCAGCTGGTTCTCGGCAGTGTTCTTGACACAGGTACTCCCTCGTGCCAAACCTGGTTCCAGCACCGTCAGCTGTTTCCGGGTTGTGTCAAGCTCACTGAGACGCCTATGCTTGCCCCGTCGTGGTGCGGTCGGGTTAGCCAACTCCAGGGTGCCTCCAGTTTAGGAGCTTCCTATGTGGGCTGCGTGAACTGGTAGTCAAGGCTGGTTCTGTAGTGCCAGTAGGCCCAGCTCCCCCTGTAGGACTGTTGGGGTTCGGTAACTGCGGCTGCCTCGCGGCCTAGCTGTTCTCTCCTCTCCTGTGGGCCTTGGGGTCCACCACCTGGTTCCAGCACCGTCAGCTGGTTCCAGGCCGAGCCTTTGGCTTAGGTGCCTCCTCCTGGGTATCCGAGTTCCGCCAACGTCAGGCGGTCCTTGGTAGTGCTTTTAAGCGCGGGCACCTACAGCTTAGTAACCGGGTTCCAGCACCGCCAGCTGGTCCTCGGTCGTGCCATTGGCTCTTGCACACTGGGGCAACGCATCTGGGTTCCAGCACCGCCAGCTGGTTCTCGGCAGTGTTCTTGACACAGGTACTCCCTCGTGCCAAACCTGGTTCCAGCACCGTCAGCTGTTTCCGGGTTGTGTCAAGCTCACTGAGACGCCTATGCTTGCCCCGTCGTGGTGCGGTCGGGTTAGCCAACTCCAGGGTGCCTCCAGTTTAGGAGCTTCCTATGTGGGCTGCGTGAACTGGTAGTCAAGGCTGGTTCTGTAGTGCCAGTAGGCCCAGCTCCCCCTGTAGGACTGTTGGGGTTCGGTAACTGCGGCTGCCTCGCGGCCTAGCTGTTCTCTCCTCTCCTGTGGGCCTTGGGGTCCACCACCTGGTTCCAGCACCGTCAGCTGGTTCCAGGCCGAGCCTTTGGCTTAGGTGCCTCCTCCTGGGTATCCGAGTTCCGCCAACGTCAGGCGGTCCTTGGTAGTGCTTTTAAGCGCGGGCACCTACAGCTTAGTAACCGGGTTCCAGCACCGCCAGCTGGTCCTCGGTCGTGCCATTGGCTCTTGCACACTGGGGCAACGCATCTGGGTTCCAGCACCGCCAGCTGGTTCTCGGCAGTGTTCTTGACACAGGTACTCCCTCGTGCCAAGCCTGGTTTCAGCACTGTCAGCTGTTTCCGGGTTGTGTCAAGCTCACTGAGACGCCTATGCTTGCCCCGTCGTGGTGCGGTCGGGTTAGCCAACTCTAGGGTGCCTCCAGTTTAGGAGCTTCCTATGTGGGCTGCATGAATTGGTAGTCAAGGCTGGCTCTGTAGTGCCAGTAGGCCCAGCTCCCCCTGTAAGACTGTTGGGGTTCGGTAACTGCGGCTGCCTCGCGGCCTAGCTTTTCTCTCCTCTCCTGTGGACCTTCAGGTCCACCACCTGGTTCCAGCACCGTCAGCTGGTTCTCGGCAGTGTCTTTTGCTCTTGTACCTTCTGCTCCCCATCCTGGTTCCAGTACCGTCAGCTGGTTCCGGGCAGAGCCTTTGGCTTAGGTGCCTCCTTCTGGGTATCCAAGTTCCACCAACGTCAGGTGGTCCTTGGTAGTGCTTTCGGGCATGGGTACCTCCTGCTTAGTAACCGGGTTCCAGTAACGTCAGCTGGTCCTCGGTAGTTCCATTGGCTCTTGGACCTTCGGCTACCCATCCGGGTTCCAGTACCGTCAGCTGGTTCTCGGCAGTGTCTTTTGCTCTTGTACCTTCTGCTCCCCATCCTGGTTCCAGTACCGTCAGCTGGTTCCGGGCAGAGCCTTTGGCTTAGGTGCCTCCTTCTGGGTATCCGAGTTCCGCCAACGTCAGGCGGTCCTTGGTAGTGCTTTCGGGCACGGGTACCTCCTGCTTAGTAACCGGGTTCCAGTAACGTCAGCTGGTCCTCGGTAGTTCCATAGGCTCTTGAACCTTCGGGTAGCCATCCGAGTTCCAGTTCCATCAGCTGGTTCTTGGCATGTTCTCAGCCTTCTTGTACCTTCTGCTACATTTCCAAGTTGAAGACCCTAAAGTCGACGACCCGGAAGACCACCCCGATGACGACGACGACGACGACCCGGAAGACCACCCCGATGACGACGGCGGAGACGACGACGGCTGAGGCGACGACGGCGGAGATGACGACACTGGAGACGACGACCCTGGAGACGACGACATGGAAGACCGAGAAGCAGAAGAACAAGAGGCTGCAGAACAAAGAGCAGAAGAACATTAAGCATAAGACTTAATATCAGAGCAAAAGATATTATCTAAATTATATGCAGAAGAAGACTAAGCAGTGTATGGGGGTGAGTCCGTTCCTCCTCGTGGTGCCCCTGGATAAAGCCTGATGCTGCAGGCCAAACTGAACGCGGACAAATGTAACTTTTGTGACTGGCAGAACGGAAGGTGTAATCTTCCAACTTTTATAGATAACAACTACGGGAATGCCTGTCACAAATGAGAATATGATGAAGAAGTAGAATAGGAAGAATAATAACAGTGGAATAAAAAGAATATGTAGAATAGGAAGAATAATAATAGTTGAATAAAATGAATATAAAGAATGTAATCAAAAAAAAAAAAAAAGGTAAAGGATGAAGAAGAAGATGAATAAGGTGAAGAAGAAGTTGATGTCAAAGATGCTGATGATGATGAAGATGAAAGTGTGGGAAAAGAAAAAAAAAAGAAAAAAAAGAAGGGGAAGGGCGTGGAATAGTGAAACATCAATATCTGACAAAATAAAAAAAAAAATTTACATAGTCAATATCTTTGTCACTCCGAACGTCTTAAAAAAAAACAAAAAACATGCTATTCTATTTGATTGGGATAAACCTCTATGACTTTAATGTCTCCGCCACCTCCCCAAATACATCCGGCATTATTCTTAGTTGTTTTCCTTCATGTAGAATGAACCTACAAGGCAAGAAAGGGTTTATTTTAATTCCGATATTTTGGTCCCATTGACTTGCATTGGGATCGGGTATCGGTATCGGCGATATCCGATATTTTTTGAATATCGGCCGATCCTATCCGATACCGATACTTTCCGATATCGGAAGGTATCGCTCAACACTACTCAGGAACAATATGAAATACTAGCTGAGAAAATTTTCAAAGTCATATTAACATCATAGCTGCTCCCACTTTTTCAAAATGTATGTGGGAATTCCCTATTGCATGAAAACAAACTATCTTTTTAAAGTGAATCAAGCCTCTAAGTTTTCTATATCCATGTCATATTGCTCCATAGCACTACATACGGGAGTATATTAAAGGTGCATGTGGCATAAACTGAAATCACTAATAACTATATCAGCTAAGAGCTGCTCATGATGTCACAGATCACCGCACCATTATCTATGATGTACGCATCATGCAATTTAGAAATAATCAAGAGTTACAATTCCCGATAAACACATATTACCTGATTGTATGTATCGCTTCCAAAAGTGTGATGCCGTGTGGCACGCTGTGCCTCCGAGATCCCCGACGCACGTTTCACGTTAGCTTCCTCCTGGAAGCAATACATACAGTCAGGTAATATGTGTTTATCAGGGATTGTAACTCTTGATTATTTCTAAATTGCATGATACATACATAATTGATAATGCGGTGATCTGTGACATCATGAGCAGCTCCTAGCTGATATGGTTATTAGTGATTTCAGTTTATGCCACATGCACATTTAATATACTACCGTATATAGTGCTATGGAGCAATATCACATGGATATAGAAAACTTATTGGCTTTGATGCACTTTGCACTTTAAAAAGATAGTTTGCTTTCATGCAATAGGGAATTCCACACATAAATTTTGAAGAAGTGGGAGCAGCTATGATGCTAATATGACTTTGAAAATTTTCTCAGCTAGTGTTTCATATTGTTCCTGAGTAATTAACATAAAGAGTATTCACATATCCTGTCTATTAATTTGAATTTATATATGTATATGCTTCTGCTGGCCCCGTGTACAGAATTGTTTTTGGTTTAGAGGCACTATTTTATCTATTTATGTATGTATTATATGTGTTTAAATAAAGTTGTGTTTTTTTATTTAAAAAACAATGACACTTTTTGACTAAATATAGTTTAATAGCTATCTAGTCGGTATGTTTGAAGAGATACACAAAAATGTCACAGCTTACCAGTGACGCAGGAAAGATATATATCTTGGTACCGTGTTAGCCAGTAGATAGAAAAATATTTAGAATTGAGAGTCCTCAGTGGTTGATACCTTTTAATGGCCAACTGAAAAGATGGTAACAAATTGCAAGCATTCGAGACTACACAGGTCATAGTCTCGAAAGCTTGCAATTTGTCACCATCTTTTCAGTTAGCCATTAAAAGGTATCAACCACTGAGGACTCTCAATTCTAAATATTTTTCTACCAGTGACAATAATTTTCCTTAATCTCCTGTCAGCATGTGTCGTAAAGGCAATATAAAAAAATAGAATTTTCTATTCGTAAATAAATAGCATTTCTTTATCGAGCAGTTGTGCAACTGGCGCAAACACTGCAGAGATGTGCAAACGATGCAATTTACCAGTGGCAATAATTTTGATTATTCTGCTGTTTGCATGTGTTGCAAAGATGCTCAAAAATGTTTTTATTGGTTAAATGAATTGCGTATATTTATCCAGCAGTTGTGCGACTGGCGCAAAGCATGCAGAGATAAACAAACGTCACTATTTACCCCAAGTCTGCTGTTGGCATGTCTCATAAAGGTTATATAAAAAAATTTAACATTTGGCTCTTTGTATTTTGCTACACATGGCACAGTTAATGTCCAGATGACACATTTTGTCCACCTTGAAATACTGCCTGTACACTTTTCTTCACCCATTTTGCAAGGAGAAATTTACTTCTCTCATGTCAGAGACAGACATGCCATTTTGTGTACATGCATGCATGCCAGAGGGCAGGCCATTGTGGAAGACTTGCTGAAAAGACTACCCTCTGACAAACGCTGCTGGCAGAGGCACCGGCTCTTTTCACCAACAAGGATTACAGGGGAGGGACACGCACACCAGATGCAATGTCTACCAACTGGGCCATTTTCATGAAGCAGTCACATCAGCAAGAGCTATCTGTCGATGCAACTATGATGAGGAGGGAAAATTTGACCAAGATGGTGAAGAAGTACTTAAGTGACCATACCAGAATGCTTCTTGATTCTTCAGTGCTCTTTAACTATTGGTTGTCCAACTGCACATTTGGTCCGACCTCTCCTTGTATCCCTTGGAGGTGCTGCCATGCCCTGCCACAAGAGTGTTTTGGAAAGCTTTGCACATTCGACCAATTCTAATAACTGCAAAATGTATTGTGAGGTCCCCATCATGGTCTCTTTCAGCGTATATGATACAGACCCCTTGAGTAATTTTTGGAAAACTTTGCACACTGTGCAATGGTGAAAATTCAACTCTAGATCTCTATGTATTGTATTACTAAAAAAATGTTTAATTGTGTTGCACTTCTCATGGTTTTTTAAAGTGTGTATGTGGGAGCCTGATGTTAATTTTTGGGTCTGCACTTAGACATTGTGGAACATCAATGCATTAATATGCTCCACACACTTCTTCAGGTTTCAGCCTTACACAAAATAATAATAAGAATAATGAAGCATGCTCTTTATATGTGCTGTTAGTTCTAACATCTTGCCCACACATCCCTTTTTAAAGGGAAATTTGACAATACTCTGTTAGTATACACCATATACTGCTCACATACGCAGCTCCCCAGTAGGTGGTGGAGTGCCTGTGTACAAAATCTGTGTCTGAGGGTGAAACCACTGGCCCATCCCCTGTGTTATGTCCTTCCCAATCTGCTGTCCAGGAAGGAGACGCTGATACCTCATGCCCACAACCTGCAGTTGCACAGACACAACAGTCAGCAACCACCTCCAGTTCATTGTCCAAGCGCAACGTTCAGTTGACCCTTGTCCCTTGTCAGCATATATGTCTCTTACCAAATTG
Organism: Ranitomeya imitator; assembly: GCF_032444005.1. Taxonomy (NCBI): domain Eukaryota; kingdom Metazoa; phylum Chordata; class Amphibia; order Anura; family Dendrobatidae; genus Ranitomeya; species Ranitomeya imitator. The sequence continues at coordinate 229,818,891 of NC_091285.1, read as the reverse complement.
CTAGATAGGGCATACATATTTGTTAGCACTTTTACATTGTCTGGTACTATACAAAGACCATTGCTGGCTTTTCCAGGCTCCTAAACGAGACTTGTGACTCTTTATTAAACTGTCACTTGAGTTAAATTTTCTAAATTTGAGTACAAAAAAATGGTGGTGGGCTATTGCAGTTTCAGTACATTTTAGCACATCTGAGAGGGTTAATACGCTCCACAGACCTATTCAGGCCGCAGGCCTACACATATTGGAACATGGTCATTGCCACGCTAAGGCTATTAACTAAGCTCTGTGGAACTGCCTATCACCTGAGTAATCCACTCCTCAGACCTCGTCACCCTCTGGGAGATATCCTGTAATTATTCCATTGTTTCTCAAAACCATGCAAAAGATACATTCTGCCTGCTTGGGTAGTTTCCAGAAGAAGTGCATTGGTTTGTGCAGATTGGTCAATGGCACTCCTGTCTCTTTCCCATGAGGAGGCTGCTTCCAAGTAAAATGAGGCTTGTACATATTGCTGACATAGGTTTCAGGCATGGGCGGACATACCGCCGGTTCAACCGGTGCAGCTGCACCGGGGCCCGGAGGCTCTGGGGGGCCCCTGCAGGGCGGCCAGGGACGCTGCTACCATTAGGCGATTTGACTATCAGGCGGCAGAAGAGAGGGCGGCAGACTCTATAGTAAGTGAATTTGCGCTGCTAGTTTTTTTTTTTTTCTTTCTAAAACTCCGGGGTCAAGTGCCCGCCCCCCCCTCCTCCCTCCTTCCCTCCCTCCCTCCCTCCTCCCTCCCTCCTTCCCTCCCTCCTTCCCTCCTTCCCGCCCCCCTCCCTGAAGACGTAATACTCACCTTCCTCCAGCGGTGGCTGCAACTGCGTCCCAGCGCCGGCAGCGCGTCCTGTCTTCAGCGGTCACATGGTACCGCTAATTTAAGGTCATGAATATGCGCATATTCATGACCTTAATTAGCGCTATCATGTGACCGCTGAAGACAGGAAGGAAGACGCTGCAGAAGAGATGCCAGGAAGGAAGTTCTGTTCTGTACTGCGCGGTGAGAGGTAAGTATGACAGGGAAAAAGGATGGGGAGCCATGCACACAGGGAAAAAGGATGTGGAGCCATGCACGCAGGGAAAAAGGATGTGGAGCCATGCACGCAGGGAAAAAGGATGTGGAGCCATGCACGCAGGGAAAAAGGATGTGGAGCCATGCATGCAGGGAAAAAGGATGTGGAGCCATGCACGCAGGGAAAAAGGATGTGGAGCCATGCACGCAGGGAAAAAGGATGGGGAGCCATGCACGCAGGGAAAAAGGATGGGGAGCCATGCACGCAGGGAAAAAGGATGGGGAGCCATGCACGCAGGGAAAAAGGATGTGGAGCCATGCACGCAGGGAAAAAGGATGTGGAGCCATGCACACAGGGAAAAAGAATGTGGAGCCATGCACACAGGGGAGAAGAATGGGGGAGCCATGCACGCAGGATGGGAGGATAGGGGAGGCATGCACGCAGGGGAGAAGGATGGGGGAGCCGTGAACGCAGGGGAGAAGAATGGGGGAGCCGTGAACGCAGGGGAGAAGAATGGGGGAGCCGTGAATGCAGGGGAGAAGGATGGGGGAGCCATGCACACAGGGGAGAAGAATGGGGGAGCCATGCATGCAGGGTGGGAGGATAGGGGAGGCATGCACGCAGGGGAGAACGAATGGGGGAGCCGTGAACGCAGGGGAGAAGAACGGGGGAGCCGTGAACGCAGGGGAGAAGGATGGGGGAGCCGTGAATGCAGGGGAGAAGGATGGGGGAGCCGTGAATGCAGGGGAGAAGGATGGGGGAGCCCAGCACGCAGGGGAGAAGGATGGGGGAGCCGTGAACGCAGGGGAGAAGGATGGGGGAGCCCAGCACGCAGGGGAGAAGGATGGGGGAGCTGTGAACACAGGGGAGAAGGATGGGGGAGCCCAGCACGCAGGGGAGAAGGATGGGGGAGCCGTGAACGCAGGGGAGAAGGATGGGGGAGCCCAGCACGCAGGGGAGAAGGATGGGGGAGCCGTGAACGCAGGGGAGAAGGATGGGGGAGCCGTGAACGCAGGGGAGAAGGATGGCGGAGCCATGAACGCAGGGGAGAAGGAATTACGGGAGCCGTGAACGCAGGGGAGAAGGATGGGGGAGCCGTGAATGCAGGGGAGAAGGATGGGGAAGCCGTGAATGCAGGGGAGAAGGATGGGGGAGCCGTGAATGCAGGGGAGAAGGATGGGGGAGCCCAGCACGCAGGGGAGAAGGATGGGGGAGCCGTGAACGCAGGGGAGAAGGATGGGGGAGCCCAGCACGCAGGGGAGAAGGATGGGGGAGCTGTGAACACAGGGGAGAAGGATGGGGGAGCCCAGCACGCATGGGAGAAGGATGGGGGAGCCGTGAATGCAGGGGAGAAGGATGGGGGAGCCCAGCACGCAGGGGAGAAGGATGGGGGAGCCGTGAACGCAGGGGAGAAGGATGGGGGAGCCGTGAACGCAGGGGAGAAGGATGGCGGAGCCGTGAACGCAGGGGAGAAGGAATTACGGGAGCCGTGAATGCAGGGGAGAAGGATGGGGGAGCCATGCACACAGGGTGGGAGGATGGAGTATAAATATGGAGTATAAATACTAGGCCCTATAGGGGGGACACAGTGTGAGTGGACAGTTTGAAGAGGGGGCCGGTATAGAAAGGAGAGGTCAGTGTGAAGAGCATGTACCATAAGAGGGACAGTGTGGGGGTCATATTTTGTGCAGACAATATAGTAAGGGGCAATTTTTTATTCCGGAGCATTATAATGACACTTGTATCTTTAAGGGCATCTTGTGGAGACTTTCTGCAAAAGAGCGGAAAAGATGGAGGTCTGCAGAGACGGCTGTGGCTGAGAAAACTCATCATGGGATCTGGACAAGATGAAGAAAAGAAGAACAGCTCCAGAGACGACGTTATCTATAAGGTACCTGGATGTAAATGTTATTTGTGATACTAATTCTCATGTTTTTATTTATGTTAGGAGCCATTTTTCCGTTCGCCTCAGGCAGCAGAGAGGCTAGGTTCACCCCTGAGGGCGGCTAATATAGAGGGCAATCTGGCCAGCCTATCCGGCCCCGAGGCTCCGGGGGCCCCCTGGCCAGATTGCCCTCATGTGCGGCAGGAATGGAGCAATCCCTGCAGCTCCGCTGCCTGCAAGAGAAAATGGCAACGGATCTGCAGGGAATGGATGCTTCCTGCTTCCTTTCTCACACAGACAGCAGCGGCTCAGCTGAATGACATCATCATTCCGCGCTGCGGCTGTGCGAGACAGGAAGCTGCCGCACACTGGCTTCTGCACACTCATGCCTAGAAGGAAGCTGCAGCTGTGCAGGACCTCAATCACCCCCTGAACAGGAGGTAAAGAATGGTCTGAATGTGACGGATTGTTTGCAGAGTAAAGAGGGGAGACAGGGGCAGCAGTCAGAGACTAGAAGCAGTGATTTACTGACTGTGACCCCCGGAGCTTTGTGTTCTCTGGTCAGTGCAGGATTTTCATCCACACACAGCAGGGACCAGAGAGTTCAGAGCTCAGGAACACAGTCACTAAATCACTGGGTCTATTCTCTGACGGGACTCCAGTCATCACTGCAGTATCAGATCCAGGCTGGGACTGACCCCTGAGCCCATCCCCCAGTGAAGACTTTTTCACATATACTGTATCTGTTGCATTAAACACACATATAAGGGTATGTTTCCACTGTCAGTAAACTCTGCGGATTGGACGCTGTGTACATCCGCAGCATCCAGTCCGCAGCTCCTGATGTTACAGCATAGTGCATGAGATTTCAAGGAATCCAATGTCCACTATGTATACAGCGGCACCCGCAGCTTCCCTGCAGAGACGGACATGCGGCACATCTTTCTAGACTGTAGAATGTCTATTTATCTTGCGGAGACGCTCAGTCTCCACAAGATAAATATCACAGTCCAATGTATAGGATGCGGTGATTCCGCATGTGTTCAATGAACACATGCGGAAGCATCACTCGTACAAAAGCCGGCAGCGCTTTGGACCGAGCGGACATGTGCTGCATCCAAAGCGCTGCCGATTCCTGACCGTGGAACCATACCCTTATACATTAATGTATACTATGTCACATATGCAGTAGACACAGGTGTTTATTATACATGGGCATATTCTACAGTATATATATATATATATATATATATATATATATATATTAGCTTTGTCGCCTTTAAAGAAGGGGGGGCCCAAACACATTTCCTGCACAGGGGCCCCAAGCTGTCTGTGTCCGCCCCTGTGAAGGGGAATATGTATTTCACTATCTAGCTAACAATTTGGAATGAGGGCGGGACCTCCCCAATGTAGGAATGAGAGCTCTTCCATATGTGGGATACAGGGCCACCTGAGGGCTCTTCCCAAACTCAGGTTTCATGGACTTGCTGGCCCTCCGAAAATGTGAAGCGAGAGCCATATAATTGCATGGCAGTGGACATGGTGGTGGTGGCAGGTGAAGAACAAAATTCAAATGGCATGTTTTAGCTGGCATTGTAAAGTGATGAGGAATATGGATTCCGCTCTCTGGTTAACAATTTGGAATAAGGGAGGGACCTCCCAAATGTAGGAGTGATAGTCCTCACAAATGTTAAAGGAAAAATAAAGCAAAAACGCTCCGTGTGAACATATGCTAAAGGGAAGGTATATATTTTTATTTTATTTTATTTTTTTGCATTATATACATGCAATTAAAAAGGTAAAAAATGTTTCTTAGCATTTTTCCCTTTAAAAAAAATACATTTGATTTGGTAGGTCTTCTTATAAATCCATAAAACCGACGCAATAGTCTTACAACATTATTCCCAGATACCACATGTGAGTTAGAAAGGCATGCAGGCATCTTCTCCATGCTGTTCCCATTTAGTTTTAGCACTTTCCCATCCATTTCAGCTTTTTTCTAATGCCCACAGACCGATATGTTGGGTCCAGCAGAAAAATATTCCCCTTCCCATTGACTTGCATTGGATTCGTTATTTGGTACGAATGCACGGATATTAGAAATTACTGTATTCATGCTGATTTTCCCAGATCGAAAAATTTCACTATTCTCTCATCACTAGTATTTATGCTTGGCTGCTGTCACATGCTAAAAGACGCTTTTTATTGCTAAAATAGTTTTTTCATCACCACATTTTGAGAGAAATAATTTTTTCATATTTTGGCCCACAGAGTCATGTGAGAGCTAGTGGCCAAGTTGATGTCTTTATTGGTACCACTTTTGGGCACATGTCATTTTTTTTTATCACATTCTATTTAAAATGTTTGCAGGCAGAATTAACAAAAACCAGCAATTCAGGAATTTCTTTTGGGGGGGGGGGAGTGGTTTATGATGTCCCATGTGTAGTAAAATTGATAGGGTAGTTTTGTTCTTCAGGTAGTACAACTACAGCAATACCTCATTTATACTTTTACACAATAAAAACAATTTTACAGAAAAAATAATTATTTTTTCATTGCTTAATTCTGAGAGCTATAACTTTTCTATTTATCCGCTGATGGAGCTGTATGGCAGCTTGTTTTTGCGGGACAAGATGACGTTTTCAGCAGTGTCATGTTTATTTATATCCGTCTTTTTTATTGTGTTTTATTCCACTTTTTTTGTGGTATTATGGTAAAACATTTTTTTTTAATTTTTTTTATGTAGTTTATTAAAGGGGTTAACCAGTGGGACAATTTAATAGGTCGGGACTTGGCAATACCAAATATGCACACTTTTATTGTTTATATTTTATTTACAGATACAATATCTTTTGATTTCTTCTTATTTTTTATATTTTTACAATTATTATTTTTTTTTTAATGCAATTTTTTGTAAAAATTTTTACTTTGTCCCACTTTGGGACTATCATTTTTTGCAGGCTGACCGCTTGTAAAGCATGTGGATGCAGCAGCATCTCTATGCTTTGCAAACTGTCAGCTCTGCACTGACAGCATGTTGCTGATCACGCACTGCACATGATCAAGAAACTTAGCAACTTTCCTAGCTCTGGTGACCCGGATGTCGTCATTGCGACATCGGGTCAACATGGCAACAATCGGGACCTCGCGTCACACTGCAGGGTCTCCGATCCAAAGACAGAGGGGCTGTCATCCTTCTGCTGGCTCTCAGAATGCTGCGTGAAACCAAGTCTAAGAACACGTCCTGTTCGAAATGCATAAGGTGATTATATGCCCTTTTTGTCCCATGTTCCCCCCCTTTTTTCTAAATATCCTTTGACAAATGTTTTTGGGATATTTCCTTTCTAAATCAATAAGGATAAATCTTGGATTTTACCTGTAACGTATCAGGAGCTGGATCAAAAATTTTTTTCCTGCATTCAAATGAAAACATTTGAAAAAATTATGAAAAAAATGAAAAACATAAGTTTTAAATTACTCATTCCCCCCATTAAAATAGAGATAATAAAAAAGTACACATATGTGGTATCTCTGCATACATAAAAGTCCAATCTATCAAAATATAAAAATAATTAACCTAACTGGTAAACACCGTAAACAGAAACAAATTTTAAACAGCAAAATTGTTGTTGTTTGGTTGACATCACACTGGAATATAATGCTGTAAGAAGTAAAAATGGCAACTCTAATTCTCACTTTTTTTTTTTTTACAAATTTCCATTTTTTCCACTGCTAAAATAAATAAAAGAATGGACAAGTTTGGCATTTCCATGATTGTTCTGATGAGGAGAATCATATATCCATTTCATTTTTACCTCACAATGTGCTAAAGAACAATGTCAGAATTGTTTTTTTTCTTTTAAGCAATTTCACTGTTTGGAATTCTTTCCTCTATCACTGGTGCCATTTAAAAGCTCAGCTCATCCCTCAAAAAAACAAGCCTTCATATATCTATGAAGCACACTTTCAGTGACACAGCCTTGGATTTAGCATATTACCATAGTTTCAAGACTAACACTGAAGGGTTTAAATATTTCCCTCCAGTGTATACAGAATAAAAAATGTCACCTTAATATCTCTGATAAATCAAGTCAGTCATATTGTGTGACTCTACAAGTACAAAACCTCCCAATATATAACTTGAGTGTTTGGATTGTTAGAGACTGAGACCTGTAGTCGCAGTTTTAATCTGCTTGAGCACTGAAGTAGTACTCTTACAAACAGATTACGACTTTTCATTCCGTACGTAGAGTGAGCTGTGATATGACCTCCTATCCCTACACTGTACCAGCATAAAATGGTGCTCTTTGACAGGCCTCCATCTTTTATACAAGCTATGAAAGTCTCCCTGATTTACTGCTTTAGACCATGTGATGGAATAACTTTTGGGCATTGGGGGAAAATCCACCTAGATGCTCCTGATGTCATGACCCAACTCTCTGAGTCTTCAGCCAGGTGTGAAAAGGCGCCGAGCATTTTTTTGGGAGGCAGATCATTGTGTGTCGAATTGCTGATTGTTTGAATTTGGTGTGACCTGAAAATTTCAGGAAATCCAACTCACTGCAGATAGGTCTGCTCAATTCTACCACTAATGATACATTCCACATTTAATAAAAATTATACTTTTAATAAGTGTGAATACCTTATACTACATCACATTATCATTATTAACAATGACAGATATGTTATATCTAATATTGTTCATCAGACTATTACATTCATGCAGAGTTTTCTACTGATGCCAAAAGCTTGCCGTAAATTGCAATGTTTTGTCTTACAATAAAACAAGTAAAAGTTCAGCAAGAAGAGTGCACAAAGTTCAAGAAAGACTGGAACACTATCTTCAGCAGATGTGTAAAGCCGAGCACATGGACTTGGTCTCAAAATCTGGAAATAAACTGTCCATGTCATAACAATAGGACTCAATATACCATGCAAGAGAGAAGTTAAACAACTCTGACTATTATGTACTGACTAAATGTAACACTGAATGACAGAATAACAAATATATATTTGAACTTTATTTCTTTTACATAATTTAGAGACAGAAAGTAATGCACTGGAAAACATGACCCCTCGTAAAACAAGATTAGCATGGTATTGTAAAGTACAATAATAAATATTTCCTTCAGAAGATATACAGTCAATTAGGCTATGACACACAATATTGAGCTTGAGGCTATGTGCACACGTTCAGGATTTTTCATATTTTTATGCAGTTTTTTTAGATAAAAACGCGATAAAACAGCAAAAAAAATGCATACATTAAGCATCCTATTACTAGAATACAACCTGCAATTTTTGTGCACATGTTGCGTTTTTTCAGCTGCGGAATCGCATTCCGGAAAAAACGCAGCATGGTCGTTCCTTGTGCAGAATCGCAGGGATCCACACACATAGGAATGCATTGATCAACTTACTTTCCACATGTGGTTATGCCCGCCATGCGAGAAGTAAGCGGATCATGTGCAGTTGGTACCCAGGGTGGAGGAGAGGAGACTCTCCTCTAGGCCCTGGGAACCATATAATTGTTAAAAAAAGAATTAAAATAATAAATTGTGATCTCCTCACCTTCCGGCGTTCCTTGCAGCGTTCCCACTCCTCGCGATGTTTCCGTTCCCAGTGATGCTTTTCGGCAATGACCTGTGCTGACATGGGTCTAGCAAGACCACTATGTCATCTGAGGTCATTGCGCTAGGCATTATTGGGAACGGGAGCATCGCGAGGATCGGGAACGCTGCGAGGGACGCCGGAAGGTGAGAATATCACAATTTATTATTTGTTTTATTATTTTTAACATTATATCTTTTTACTATTGATTCTGCGTATGCTAGTAAAAAGCTGGTCACACTTGTCAAACACTATGTTTGACAAATGTGACCAACCTGTCAATCAGTTTTCCAAGTGATGCTACAGATCGCTTGGAAAACGCTAGCATTCTGCTAGCTAATTACGCTTGCAAAACGCTAATGTTTAGCGGGTAAACGCATGCCAATTTTGCATTCGTTTTACCCGAGGCACAGTTGCGGAATTGCCGCTGAAATTTCGGAGGCAATTCCGAACGTGTGCATATAGACTAAAACTTTTTGACTACTTTTTATTCCAAGTTTAAGGAGGACAAAACATCAATTTGAGTTTTCTTCTGCTAATGTGTGATATATGTAACAGTTTTTTTCCAATGTTTTGGCCATTTTTCTATACTATGATAATACTTAAATGTGAAAAGGAAAGGGGATATTTTAAATTTTTAACCCAGAAAATACAGATATACACTAATGCCTTTTTTGTCTGTCCAAGGCGGTTGAAGGAGATATGTTTTATACTCTTATTTGTATGTTATCAATTGAGATAACGTACATAAATAAATAAAATTATAATATATGAGGTCACAAAATAACAATGATAAACCTAAGTCTATACTTAGATAATCACATATGTGTGCAAGAGTCTTACCAGTGCAGCAGTCCAGATATACATCTGTAGGCAGATGAAATCATAGAGAGTGAATATTGTCTGAATAGCACTAGGTGATATGAATAATCTCCAATGTCCTTTAAACTACTGTGGTGGATATATCTAGTGCGGACAGGTGTTGTGTCCCAGATCAGCATGGTTATGGAGATCCAGGGGTGATCCAGTCGATACCGTCTTTGGTAATCACATGTGCATTCCTGGAGTTAAAGGGATTTTCTCCCAAACAAAGTACATATTAATTAATATATCTTGGACTAAAAATAAGTTCCACAACTGGATGTGATAAATAAAATATTTCTGTGCTGAGATAATCTTATACATGTTCCCCTGCCATGTACTGTGTAATGGCCGTGTCTGACCATGAAGGAGCATGAGGAATTAAAAAAGACACAAAACATACATAATGTAAAAAGATAGGGAGAAGGGAAAACATCAAATAATTAAACTAGAGGGAGTGTGCACTTAGTACAAAATATTGTAGATAACAATACAATTGTTCAGTGCCTAGTAAATAATAAGGGAAAAATATGGTATTTCGCTGGTGGTTAAGACCCACTTTTTTCCCTCAAAGTGAGGGGGAAAGGTCAGTGAGTCTTATAAAGTGAACAGACACATGTATATAAAAGCGCAAACTGCGCTATCACTCGTCACAGCCCAGGAGAAGCTTGGGATGAGAAGTGAACGTGAGGCGGGCTGTGAAGTGGTTGGCGGGAGCCACGGGCTCTGAAGCAGCCTGAGAGCTGTGGTATTGTGGTGGCGGGAGCTGCAGGCTGTGGATCATGGAAACAGGCAGGCACAGGGCCACTGAATCCTCCAATTAGTGCAGAAGAAAGTGATTCCCCTACCCCTCTGAAGGATCGAATGACATACAGTTATGTAGCAATAGAAGACACAGCACTCAGGGCTTGTTGGGGGTGCAGAAGTTAGGTATCCAACCCATCAATCATAAGCAATAAATTACTTGGCACTCAGGAGATAATTTTTGCAAGATAAGAAGTGAACAATTCGTTTATTTGGTGCATCCAGTTCAACATTTAAACGTTTTCGGTCTAATCACAAGACCTTCATCAGAAATGGTTTTTAGAGTACTGGAGGACGCAGAGAATATGAAAAGGCCTATAAAGGTGCCAGCATGAGGTGGGTTCCGGGAGCAGGAGGGCGCCTGAGAGTCTGCGGATGTGAGAGACAAGCACTGTGGGAAGCGATATACTCGCAGGAGCAGGAGCGCTGTAAACTCGGAGGACACCGGCGCCGTGCTGCGGAGGCTGCGATACTCCCGGAACCCACCTGATGCTGGCACCTTTATGGGCCTTTTCATATTCTCTGCGTCTTCCAGTACTCTAAAAACCATTTCTGATGAAGGTCTTGTGATTAGACCGAAAACGTTTAAATGTTGAACTGGATGCACCAAATAAACGAATTGTTCACTTCTTATCTTGCAAAAATTATCTCCTGAGTGCCAAGTAATTTATTGCTTATGACATACAGTTACGTACATATACAGGTCCTTCTCAAAAAATTAGCATATAGTGTTAAATTTCATTATTTACCATAATGTAATGATTACAATTAAACTTTCATGTATTATAGATTCATTATCCACCAACTGAAATTTGTCAGGTCTTTTATTGTTTTAATACTGATGATTTTGGCATACAACTCCTGATAACCCAAAAAACCTGTCTCAATAAATTAGCATATTTCACCCATCCAATCAAATAAAAGTGTTTTTTAATAACAAACAAAAAAAACAACAAATAATAATGTTCAGTTATGCACTCAATTCTTGGTCGGGAATTTTTTGGCAGAAATGACTGCTTCAATGCGGCGTGGCATGGAGGCAATCAGCCTGTGACACTGCTGAGATGTTATGGAGGCCCAGGATGCTTCAATAGCGGCCTTAAGCTCATCCAGAGTGTTGGGTCTTGCGTCTCTCAACTTTCTCTTCACAATATCCCACAGATTCTCTATGGGGTTCAGGTCAGGAGAGTTGGCAGGCCAATTGAGCACAGTAATACCATGGTCAGTAAACCATTTACCAGTGGTTTTGGCACTGTGAGCAGGTGCCAGGTCGTGCTGAAAAATGAAATCTTCATCTCCATAAAGCATTTCAGCCGATGGAAGCATGAAGTGCTCCAAAATCTCCTGATAGCTAGCTGCATTGACCCTGCCCTTGATGAAACACAGTGGACCAACACCAGCAGCTGACATGGCACCCCACACCATCACTGACTGTGGGTACTTGACACTGGACTTCAGGCATTTTGGCATTTCCTTCTCCCCAGTCTTCCTCCAGACTCTGGCACCTTGATTTCCGAATGACATGCAAAATTTGCTTTCATCAGAAAAAAGTACTTGGGACCACTTAGCAACAGTCCAGTGCTGCTTCTCTGTAGCTCAAAAGTGGCTTTACCTGGGGAATGCGGCACCTGTAGCCCATTTCCTGCACACGCCTGTGCACGGTGGCTCTGGATGTTTCCACACCAGACTCAGTCCACTGCTTCCTCAGGTTCCCCAAGGTCTGGAATCGGTCCTTCTCCACAATCTTTCTCAGGGTCCGGTCTCCTCTTCTCGTTGTACAGCGTTTTCTGCCACATTGTTTCCTTCCAACAGACTTACCATTGAGGTGCCTTGATACAGCACTCTGGGAACAGCCTATTTGTTGAGAAATTTTTTTCTGGGTCTTACCCTCTTGCTTGAGGGTGTCAATGATGGCCTTCTTGACATCTGTCAGGTCGCTAGTCTTACCCATGATGGGGGTTTTGAGTAATGAACCAGGCAGGGAGTTTATAAAAGCCTCAGGTATCTTTTGCATGTGTTTAGAGTTAATTAGTTGATTCAGAAGATTAGGGTAATAGGTAGTTTAGAGAACCTTTTCTTGATATGCTAATTTATTGAGACAGGTTTTTTGGGTTATCAGGAGTTGTATGCCAAAATCATCAGTATTAAAACAATAAAAGACCTGACAAATTTCAGTTGGTGGATAATGAATCTATAATATATGAAAGTTTAATTGTAATCATTACATTATGGTAAATAATGAAATTTAACACTATATGCTAATTTTTTGAGAAGGACCTGTATATTTGAATAGAGACAACATTTTTCTAATTTTGGTTATAGACATTACCACAATGAATTTTAAACAAAACAATTCAGATGCAGTTGAAGTTCAGACTTTCAGCTTTCATTTGAGGGTATCCACATAAAAATCGGATGAAGGGTTTAGGAGTTTCAGGTCCTTAACCTGTGCCAACCTGTTTTTAAAGGGACCAAAAGTAATTGGACAGATTAAATAATTTTAACCCCTTTCTGCCATTAGACGTACTATTGCGTCCATGTGGGGTGGGCTTTACTTCCCAAGGACGCAATAGTACGTCATATGCGATCAGCAGCGCTCACGGGGGGAGTGCCGCCGATCGCGGCCGGGTGTCAGCTGTTTATCGCAGCTGACATCCGGCACTATGTGCCAGGAGCGGTCACGGACCGCCCCCGGCACATTAACCCCCGGCACACCGCGATCAAAGATGATCGCGATGTGCCGGCGGTACAGGGAAGCACCGCGCAGGGAGGGGGCTCCCTGCGGGCTTCCCTGAGCCCCCCGCAGCAACGCGATGTGATCGCGTTGCTGCGAGGGTCTCACCTCCCTCCCTGCTCCCTCCAGCCCCGGATCCAAGATGGCCGCGGATCCGGGTCCTGCAGGGAGGGAGGTGGCTTCACAGAGCCTGCTCAGAGCAGGCACTGTGAAGGCTGCAGCGCTGCATGTCAGATCAGTGATATGACAGAGTGCTGTGCAAACTGTCAGATCACTGATCTGTGATGTCCCCCCCTGGGACAAAGTAAAAAAGTAAAAAAAAAAAATTTCAAATGTGTAAAAAAAATAAAAAAAAATATTCCAAAATAATGAAAAAAAAAAAAAAATATTATTCCCATAAATACATTTCTTCATCTAAATAAAAAAAAAAAAAACAATAAAAGTACACATATTTAGTATCGCCGCGTCCGTAACGGCCCGACCTATAAAACTGGCCCACTAGTTAACCCCTTCAGTAAACACCGTAAGAAAAAAAAAAAAAAAACGAGGCAAAAAACAACGCTTTATTATCATACCGCCGAACAAAAAGTGGAATAACACGCGATCAAAAAGACAGATATAACTAACCATGGTACCGCTGAAAATATCATCTTGTCCTGCAAAAAACGAGCCGCCATACAGCATCATCAGCAAAAAAATAAAAAAGTTATAGTCCTGAGAATAAAGTGATGCAAAAATAATTATTTTTTCTATAAAATAGTTTTTATCGTATAAAAGCGCCAAAACATAAAAAAATGATATAAATGAGGTATCGCTGTAATCGTACTGACCCGAAGAATAAAACTGCTTCATCAATTTTACCAAACGCGGAACGGTATAAACGCCTCCCCCAAAAGAAATTCATGAATAGCTGGTTTTTGGTCATTCTGCCTCACAAAAATCGGAATAAAAAGCGATCAAAAAATGTCACGTGCCCGAAAATGTTACCAATAAAAACATCAACTCGTCCCGCAAAAAACAAGACCTCACATGACTCTGTGGACCAAAATATAGAAAAATTATAGCTCTCAAAATGTGGTAACGCAAAAAATATTTTTTGCAATAAAAAGCGTCTTTCAGTGTGTGACGGCTGCCAATCATAAAAATCCGCTAAAAAACCCGCTATAAAAGTAAATCAAACCCCCCTTCATCACCCCCTTAGTTAGGGAAAAATGTAAAAAATGTATTTATTTCCATTTTCCCATTAGGGCTAGGGTTAGAGTTAGGGCTAGGGTTAGGGCTAGGGCTAGGGTTAGGGCTAGGGTTAGGGCTAGGGTTAGGGCTAGGGTTAGGTTTAGGGCTAGGGTTAGGGTTAGGGCTAGGGTTAGGGCTAGGGTTAGGGCTAGGGTTAGGGTTAGGGCTAGGGTTAGGGTTAGGGTTAGGGCTAGGGTTAGGGCTAGGGTTAGGGCTAGGGCTAGGGTTAGGGTTAGGGTTAGGGCTAGGGTTAGGGCTAGGGTTAGGATTAGGGTTAGGGCTAGGGTTAGGGCTAGGGCTACAGTTTGGGTTGGGGCTAAAGTTACAGTTAGGGTTTAGATTACATTTACGGTTGGGAATAGGGTTGGGATTAGGGTTAGGGGTGTGTCAGGGTTAGAGGTGTGGTTAGGGTTACTGTTGGGATTAGGGTTAGGGATGTGTTTGGATTAGGGTTTCAGTTATAATTGGGGGGTTTCCACTGTTTAGGCACATCAGGGGCTCTCCAAACGCGACATGGCGTCCGATCTCAATTCCAGCCAATTCTGCGTTGAAAAAGTAAAACAGTGCTTCTTCCCTTCCGAGCTCTCCCGTGTGCCCAAACAGGGGTTTACCCCAACATATGGGGTATCAGCGTACTCAGGACAAATAGGACAACAACTTTTGGGGTCCAATGTCTCCTGTTACCCTTGGGAAAATACAAAACTCGGGGCTAAAACATATTTTTTGTGGGAAAAAAAAAGATTTTTTATTTTCACGGCTCTGCGTTATAAACTGTAGTGAAACACTTGGGGGTTCAAAGTTCTCACAACACATCTAGATTAGTTCCCTGGGGGGTCTAGTTTCCAATATGGGGTCACTTGTGGGGGGTTTCTACTGTTTAGGTACATTAGGGGTTCTGCAAACGCAATGTGACGTCTGCAGACCATTCCATCTAAGTCTGCATTCCAAATGGCGCTCCTTCCCTTCCGAGCTCTGCCATGCGCTCAAACGGTGGTTTCCCCCAACATACGGGGTATCAGCGTACTCAGGACAAATTGGACAACAACTTTTGGGGTCGAATTTCTCCTCTTACCCTCGGGAAAATACAAAACTGGGGGCTAAAAAATAATTTTGGGGGGAAAGATTTTTTTTTTAATTTTCACGGCTCTGCGTTACAAACTGTAGTGAAACACTTGGGGGTTCAAAGCTATCACAACACATCTAGATGAGTTCCTTAGGGGGTCTAGTTTCCAAAATGGTGTCACTTGTGGGAGGTTTCTACTGTTTAGGTACATTAGGGGCTCTGCAAATGCAATGTGACACCTGCAGACCATTCCATCTAAGTCCTCATTCCAAATGGAGCTCCTTCCCTTCCGAGCCCTCCCATGCGCCCAAACAGTGGTTCCCCCCCACATATGGGGTATCAGCGCACTCAGGACAAATTGGACAACAAATTGTGGGGTCAAATTTCTCCTATTACCCTCGGGAAAATACAAAACTGGGGGCTAAAAAATAATTTTTGTGGGAAAAAATTTTTGTTTTATTTTTACGGCTCTCCATTATAAACTTCTGTGAAGCCCTTGGTGGGTCAAAGCGCTCAGCACACATCTAGATAAGTTCCTAAGGGGGTCTACTTTCCAAAATGGTGTCACTTGTGGGGGGTTTCTACTGTTTAGGTACATTAGGGGCTCTGCAAACGCAATGTGACACCTGCAGACCATTCCATCTAAGTCTGCATTCAAATGGCACTCCTTCCCTTCTGAGCCCTCCCATGTGCCCAAACAGTGGTTCCCCCCACATATGGTGTATCATCGCACTCAGGACAAATTGGGCAACAAATTTTGGGGTCCAATTTCTCCTGTTACCCTCAGGAAAATACAAAACTGGGGGCTAAAAAAATAATTTTTGTGGGAAAAAAATTTTGTTTTATTTTTACGGCTCTGCATTCTAAACTTCTGTGAAGCACTTGGTGGGTCAAAGTGCTCACCACACCTCTAGATAAGTTCCTTAGGGGGTCTACTTTCCAAAATGGTGTCATTTGTGGGGGGTTTCAATGTTTAGGCACATCAGTGGCTCTTCAAACGCAACATGGCGTCCCATCTCAATTCCTGTCAATTTTGCTTTGAAAAGTCAAACGGCGCTCCTTCCCTTCCGAGCTCTCCCATCCACCCAAACAGTGGTTTACCCCCACATATGGGGTATCAGCGTACTCAGGACAAATTGTACAACAACTTTTGGGGTCCAATTTCTTCTCTTACCCTTGGGAAAATAAAAAATTGGGGGCAAAAAGATAATTTTTGTGAAAAAATATGATTTTTTATTTTTACGGTTCTACATTATAAACTTCTGCGAAGCACTTGGTGGGTCAAAGTGCTCACCACACCTCTAGATAAGTTCCTTAGGGGGTCTACTTTCCAAAATGGTGTCACTTGTGGGGGGTTTCAATGTTTACGCACATCAGTGGCTCTTCAAACGCAACATGAGGTCCCATCTCAATTCCTGTCAATTTTGCATTGAAAAGTCAAACGGCGCTCCTTCCCTTCCGAGCTCTCCCATCCGCCCAAACAGTGATTTACCCCCACATATGGGCTATCAGCGTACTCAGGACAAATTGTACAACAACTTTTGGGGTCCAATTTATTCTCTTACCCTTGGGAAAATAAAAAATTGGGGGCGAAAAGATAATTTTTGTGAAAAAATATGATTTTTTATTTTTACGGTTCTACATTATAAACTTCTGTGAAGCACTTGTTGGGTCAAAGTGCTCACCACACCTCTAGATAAGTTCCTTAGGGGGTCTACTTTCCAAAATGGTGTCACTTGTGGGGGGTTTCAATGTTTAGCCACATCAGGGGCTCTCCAAACGAAACATGGCGTCCCATCTCAATTCCAGTCAATTTTGCATTGAAAGTCAAATGGCACTCCTTCGCTTCCGAGCTCTGCCATGCGCCCAAACAGTGGTTTACCCCCACATGTGGGGTATTGGCATACTCAGGACAAATTGTACAACAATGTTTGGGGTCCATTTTCTCCTGTTACCCTTGGTAAAATAAAACAAATTGGAGCTGAATTAAATTTTTTGTGAAAAAAAGTTAAATGTTCATTTTTATTTAAACATTCAAAAAATTCCTGTGAAGCACCAGAAGGGTTAATAAACTTCTTGAATATGGTTTTGAGCACCTTGAGGGGTGTAGTTTTTAGAATGGTGTCACACTTGGGTATTTTCTATCATATAGACCCCTCAAAATGACTTCAAATGAGATGTGGTCCCTAAAATAAAATGGTGTTGTAGAAATGAGAAATTGCTGGTCAACTTTTAACCCTTATAACTCCCTAACAAAAAAAAATTTTGTTTCCAAAATTGTGCTGATGTAAAGTAGACATGTGGGAAATGTTATTTATTAAGTATTTTGTGTGACATATCTCTGTGATTTAATTGCATAAAAATTCAAAGTTGGAAAATTGCGAAATTTTCATAATTTTCGCCAAATTTCCGTTTTTTTCACAAATAAACGCAGGTACTATCAAATAATTTTTACCATTGTCATGAAGTACAATATGTCACGAGAAAACAATGTCAGAATCACCAGGATCCATTGAAGCGTTCCAGAGTTATAACCTCATAAAGGGACAGTGGTCAGAATTGTAAAAATTGGCCCGGTCATTAACGTGCAAACCACCCTTGGGGTAAAGGGGTTAAATAAAATTTAAATTTTTAGTACTTGGTTGAAAACCCTTTGTTGGCAATGACTGCCTGAACTCTTGAATTCATGGACATCACCAGACGCTGTGTTTCCTCCTTTTTGATGCTCTGCGAGGCCTTCACTGCGGTGGTTTTCAGTTGCTGTTTGTTTGTTGGCCTTTCTGTCTGAAGTTTAGTCTTTAACAAGTGAAATGCTGCTCAATTGGGTTGGGATCATGTGACTGACTTGGCCATTCAAGAATATTCCACTTCTTTGCTTTAATAAACCCCTGGTTGCTTTGGCTTTATGTTTTGGGTCATTGTCCATCTGTAGTATGAAACGACGACCAATCAGTTTGGCTGCATTTGGTTGGATCTGAGCACACAGTATGTGTTAGGTCTCGAGTTCCCGCTTCTGCACAGGGGGAATCTCGAGCCATCTCCGCTGCGGTCTCCCATTCTTATCCAGCCGCAGTGGAGTCTGCTCAGCAGGGACGTCGGTCCCAGCGTCTTGCTCAGTCTCACTCTGTACAGAGAGTTACTGCTGCTTCTTCAGCTTCTGCCATTAAAGCCAGTGCTGGTCAGCAGCGAGCAGACTTCTCTGGGACTAAGTCCTTGTCTGCACACACTGAGCATGCCCAGGGCAAGATCTCCCATTGGAGATCGAGGGTCATGTGCTCAGGCCCTGCAGCACATTCCATTGGTCCTCTTGGCAGGTCTTGGAAGGGCAAAGTTTCTGTGGCCACTTCCTGTGCTGCAACTATATAAACTGCGCATGACCGCACGGCCATGCGCTAGTGTACATTTGCATACGTGTGTTTGTTGTGAGTGCAAGTCATCCTTGGATACCCCTTCCCTATTGAATGTCTGTTCGCGGAAGGTGTATGGTTGCTATCTAGTGCCCGACTTATCCTACAGCACAAATCACACACTACGCGTCCAGTTGCTGTAACCGTCAGTACGGCGCCGTGCACTTCCTCTGTGCTTTCCTTACCCAAGCCTGGGTGGTTAGTGGCGTTCGTCAGTGCGGCACCGCATGCACTCTTGTGCCCTAATATTGTTATTCAGCTTCCTTACACACCCAGTTGCGGTGTTGTGCCAGCAAGGGTCTAATCGGACTTTAATCCTAGTTGGGGTTGAGTTCGCTGACTACTTGCTCGCTCTCTATGTGCGGTACCGCGATCCTGTGATGCAACAGGATCGCTTCCTTCACGCTGGGTGAAGTTTAACCCACTTATGTATACTTATGAGTACCGCCATATAGTCCGTCATTACTTGGCAGCAGGTTCCGTCTCTGCACGGTGGACCCCGGGCTGCGAACGCACCATACTCTATCTGTCTTAGTATTTGGTGCGTTCCGCTAGCCCTAACATTACACTAGCACCAGGGTCTGGCTAGTAATGACGGACAAACAGCAATCCTTGCGGTATATCCAGCAGCTGGAGGGTAGGTTGGCGGCTCTTGAGAGCGCAACCTCAGCTGTGGATGTTACCGCAGTTGCTGTACAGGCTGCTAGCGTGGCTGCAGCAACCCTGTCCATTGCCACCCCTGCTCCGACATTTTCTCGCCTCCCGCTGCCAGAAAAATTTTCTGGTGATAGCAAATTTTGTAGGGGATTTGTGAGTCAGTGCTCTATTCACCTCGAGCTCCTGGCTGCACGTTTTCCCACAGAGCGGGCTAAGGTGGGATTTATAGTGTCTCTCTTGTCGGACAGGGCGTTGGAATGGGCTACGCCGCTGTGGGAGCGTGGCGATCATGTGGTGCAGAGTGCTCCGCTGTTTCTGAGCACTGTGAAACAGGTCTTTTTAGGACCTCAAGTCACCCATGATACTGCGCTCCAACTGCTGGCATTAACTCAGGGTGAGTCCTTGGTCAGTCATTTTGCCGTCCAATTCCGCACTTTAGCTTCTGAGCTGGATTGGTCGGATAAAGCTCTTATCCCCATATTTTGGAGGGGCCTGGCTGACCACGTTAAGGACGCTCTGGCCACTAGGGAGATTCCTGCCACACTGGAGGAGTTAATAACTGTCTCCACTCGAATTGACCTCCGTTTTAACGAGCGGAGGTTAGAGCGAGCCCAGTGTAGGCAGAGGTCACATGAGGCCAGGGAAGTGTCACAAGCGGGATCTAAGTCCCGGACCGCTTGTGCACTCAAGGTCTGTCATGTTTGCCAGCAGTCAGGACATCTAGCCACCAGATGTTCTCAGCGGTCGAGGAAACGTCAGCGTCTAGTGGTAGTAGGTGGAGGTACACTAGACACGGCGACGTTTGCCTCTAAATTGTCCTTTAAGGGGACAATTACTATAGGCTCATTCTCCCACTCGGTAGAGCTCTGCGTGGATTCTGGGGCGGAGGGCAATTTTATGTCTTCTGCCTTCGCCCAACGTCACGCAATACCCCTGGTTATGCTAGCTCAACCAGTAACGGTACGAGTGGTGAATGGGTCGACACTGCCCTCACAGATAACACACCAGACCATCCCTTTTACTCTGCCCATGTCGCCATCTCATCAGGAGATTATATCTCTGCTCATCATTCCTGAGGGAATTGATGAGGTCCTGTTGGGAATACCTTGGCTACGGTACCACTCTCCTCATATCGAGTGGTCCTCTGGCAGAATCCTAGGATGGGGCGAATCTTGTGGGGGTAGGTGTCAGAGGGAGTGCGTTCAGGTTGCTACTACAGAGGTACCCGCAGATCTTTCCTCTCTCCCCAAGCAGTATTGGTCTTATGCAGACGTGTTCTCCAAAAAGGCGGCGGAGATCCTTCCGCCCCATCGCCCCTATGACTGTCCTACTGATCTCTTGCCTGGTGCTGAGCCTCCCCGGGGTCGGGTCTATCCGCTATCTCTCCCGGAGACAGAGGCAATGTCACAGTACATCCAGGAAAATCTGGCAAGAGGATTCATTAGGAAGTCAGTGTCACCTGCTGGGGCAGGGTTCTTCTTCGTGCAGAAGAAGAATGGGGAATTGCGTCCATGCATAGACTACAGGGGTCTTAATGCCATCACCGTTAAAAATAAGTATCCTTTGCCCTTGATATCTGAGCTCTTGGATAGGCTTCGGGGAGCAAGGGTATTTACTAAACTAGATCTGCGGGGTGCTTACAACCTGATTCGCATCCGTGAGGGGGACGAATGGAAGACGGCTTTTAACACCAGGGATGGGCACTATGAATATCTGGTGATGCCCTTCGGGCTCTGTAATGCCCCAGCCATTTTCCAAGACTTTGTGAACGATATCTTCCGGGATATGCTTTCTACCTCGGTCGTAGTCTATCTGGATGATATTCTTATCTACTCTCCAGATATTGACTCCCAGCAGAGAGATGTTTGCAAAGTCTTCGACCTCCTACGGGCAAACTCCCTCTATGCCAAGTTGGATAAGTGTATGTTTGAGCAGGAGTCTTTACCTTTCCTAGGCTACATCATCTCTGCCCAGGGATTGGCTATGGATCCTGCCAAACTACAGGCTGTGATGGACTGGCAGGAACCCCATTCTCTTAAAGCGGTGCAGCGCTTTATGGGGTTCATTAATTATTATCGCCAGTTCATTCCGCACTTCTCAACTTTGGTAGCTCCCTTGGTTGCCCTCACCAAGAAGGGGGCGAATCCCAAATTGTGGTCTGAGGAGGTCTCCAAGGCCTTTAACTCTATAAAGTCACACTTCGCTAGCGCTCCCATCCTACATCGCCCCGATGTTGATAAGCCATTTATCATGGAGGTGGATGCCTCTTCTGTTGGTGCTGGAGCAGTCCTCTTCCAAAAGGATGCTCAAGGTCGGAAGCATCCTTGCTTCTTTTTCTCCAAGACCTTCTCACCAGCAGAGAGGAATTATTCCATCGGGGACAGGGAGTTGCTAGCCATGAAGTTGGCTTTCTCGGAGTGGAGACATCTCTTGGAGGGAGCACGTTTTCCCTTCTAAGTCTTCACAGACCATAAAAATTTGGTGTACCTGCAGACAGCCCAGCGGTTGAATTCTCGCCAGGCCAGATGGTCCTTATTCTTCTCCCGGTTTCATTTCACCCTCCATTTTCTTTCTGGGGAGAAGAACATTCGGGCCGACGCTCTCTCTCGCTCCGTTGTGTCATCTGTGGAGGAGGAGGAGGAGCCTCGGCTTATTGTCCCCACCGAGAGCTTGAGAACTGTGGCCCCGGTTTCGCTGGAGTCTGTGCCTCCGGGCAAGACTTTTGTACCATCCAGTTTGCGACCGGAGGTTCTCTCTTGGGCACACTCGTCCAGGGTGGGTGGACATTTTGGTACCAAAAGGACATCTGAGTTACTGGCGAGGACATACTGGTGGCCGCATATGGCTCGTGATGTCGCAGAGTATGTTCGGGCGTGTGTCTCTTGCGCCAAGAACAAGACTCCTCGGCAACGGCCAGCTGGTTTGCTTTATCCTCTGCCGGTGGCGGACAGGCCCTGGGAGATGGTCGGGATGGACTTTGTGGTGGGCTTACCCAAGTCTCGTAACTGCACCATTATCTGGGTGATCACCGACCATTTTTCCAAAATGGTGCACTTGGTGCCTCTTCCACGGCTACCTTCTGCACGGGCATTGGCTGTCTTGTTCGTCAAGCATATCTTTCGCCTATACGGTATGCCAGACAAAATTGTTAGTGACCGGGGTCCCCAGTTTGCGTCTCGATTCTGGAGAGAGCTTTGTCGTCTACTCAGTATTGAGTTGAATCTCTCTTCGGCATACCATCCCGAGCTGAATGGGTTGGTAGAGAGGGCCAACCAGACCTTGGTCACATATTTATGACATTTTGTTTCTGCCAGGCAGGATGACTGGGCATCCTTGCTACCGTGGGCAGAGTTTGCACTTAACAATGCCGTAGCCGACTCCACCGGTCAGACTCCATTCCTCCTAAATTACGGCCAGCATCCGCGTGTTCCTGTGCCCATGCCTGTGTCTTCTGCTGACTCCAGGGTGGCAGACTGGGCTGTGGAGGCACGGGACATTTGGGACCGCACGCAGGATGCCATTCGGGCCTCCAAGGAGAGAATGAGGTCCTCCTCCGATGTTCATCGGCGCCCCGCTCCGACCTTTGCTCCTGGCGACTTGGTGTGGCTCTCCACCCGTAACATCAGGCTGCGAGTTGAGTCCACTAAGTTTGCTCCTCGCTACTTGGGTCCCTTCAAGGTTCTCGAACAGGTTAATCCTGTGGTCTACCGTTTGGCTCTTCCTCCACGCTTGGGTATCACCGACCCCTAACATGGATCCCTCTTGAAACCCGTATACATGTCCCGGTTTTCCGAGTCATCTGCCGGGACATCGGGTTCATCTACGGACGATTACGAGGTGAACGCTATTTTGGGGTGCAAGGTGGTACGCGGCAAAAAGTTCTATCTGGTGGATTGGAAGTGTTATGGCCCAGAGGACAGGTCATGGGAGCCTGCTGAAAACATTCGGGCCCCACAGCTCATTGCTGCCTTCGAGCGTAGCGAGGCCCAAGGAGGGGGGCCCTAGGAGGGGGGGTAATGTTAGGTCTCGAGTTCCCGCTTCTGCACAGGGGGAATCTCGAGCCATCTCCGCTGCGGTCTCCCATTCTTATCCAGCCGCAGTGGAGTCTGCTCAGCAGGGACGTCGGTCCCAGCGTCTTGCTCAGTCTCACTCTGTACAGAGAGTTACTGCTGCTTCTTCAGCTTCTGCCATTAAAGCCAGTGCTGGTCAGCAGCGAGCAGACTTCTCTGGGACTAAGTCCTTGTCTGCACACACTGAGCATGCCCAGGGCAAGATCTCCCGTTGGAGATCGAGGGTCATGTGCTCAGGCCCTGCAGCACATTCCATTGGTCCTCTTGGCAGGTCTTGGAAGGGCAAAGTTTCTGTGGCCACTTCCTGTGCTGCAACTATATAAACTGCGCATGACCGCACGGCCATGAGCTAGTGTACATTTGCATACGTGTGTTTGTTGTGAGTGCAAGTCGTCCTTGGATACCCCTTCCCTATTGAATGTCTGTTCGTGGAAGGTGTATGGTTGCTATCTAGCGCCCGACTTATCCTACAGCACGAATCACACATTACGCGTCCAGTTGCTGTAACCGCCAGTACGGCGCCGTGCACTTCCTCTGTGCTTTCCTTACCCAAGCCTGGGTGGTTAGTGGCGTTCGTCAGTGCGGCACCGCATGCACTCTTGTGCCCTAATATTGTTATTCAGCTTCCTTACACACCCAGTTGCGGTGTTGTGCCAGCAAGGGTCTAATCGGACTTTAATCCTAGTTGGGGTTGAGTTCGCTGACTACTTGCTCGCGCTCTATGTGCGGTACCGCGATCCTGTGACGCAACAGGATCGCTTCCTTCACGCTGGGTGAAGTTTAACCCACGTGTGTATACTTATGAGTACCGCCATATAGTCCGTCATTACTTGGCAGCAGGTTCCATCTCTGTACGGTGGACCCCGGGCTGCGAACGTACCATACTCTATCTGTCTTAGTATTTGGTGCGTTCCGCTAGCCCTAACATTATGTCTCTGAATACCTTTCGTGCGGTATTCATTCGGCTGCTTCTGTCCTGTGTCACATCATCAATAAATATAGGCTGAACTGGATGGACAAATGTCTTTTTTCGGCCTTACTAACTATGTTACTATGTTAAACACTGGTGACCCAGTGCCATTGGCCACCATGCATACCCAAGCCATCACACTGCCTACGCCGTGCTTTACAGATTATGTGGTATGCTTTGGATCATGAGCTGTACCACGCCTTCACCATACTTTTCTCTTTCCATCATTCTGGTAGAGGTTGAGCTTGGTTTCATCTGTCCAAAGAATGTTCTTCCAGAACTGTGCTGGCTTTTTTAGATTTTTCTTTAGCAAAGTCCAGTCTAGCCTTTTTATTCTTGATGCTTATGAGTGGCTTGCACCGTGCAGTGAACCCTCTGTATTTACTTTCATGCAGTCTTCTCTTTATGGTAGATTTGGATATTAATACGCCGACCTCCTGGAGAGTGTTGTTCACTTGGTTGGCTGTTGTGAAGGGGTTTCTCTTCTCCATGGAGATTATTATGCGATCATCCACCACTGTTGTCTTCCGTGGGCGCCAGGTCTTTTTGCATTGATGAGTTCACCAGTGCTTTCTTTCTTTCTCAGGATGTACAAAACTGTAGATTCTGTCACTCCTAATATTGTAGCAATTTCTCGGAATGTTTTTTCTGTTTTCACAGCTTAAGGATGCCTTGTTTCACCTGCATGGAGAGCTCTTTTGACCGCATGTTTACTTCACAGCAAAACCTTCCAAATGCAAGCACCACACCTCAAAACAACTCCAGGCCTTTTATCTGTTTAATTGAGAATGACATAACAAAGGGATTGCCCACACCTGTCCTTAAAAAACCTTGGAGTCAATTGTCCAATTACTTTTGGTCCCTTCAAAAACAGGGTGGCACATGTTAAGGATCTGAAACTCCTAAACCCTTCATCCAATTTTAATGTGGATACCCTCAAATGAAAGCCGAAAGTCTGAAATTCAACTGCATCTGATTAGTTTTGCTTAAAATTCATTGTGGTAATGTCTATAACCAAAATTAGAAAAATGTTTTCTCTGTCCAAATATATATGGACGTAACTGTATGCTTCATTCTGTGCTCCACAGCAGCCGGGAACCTTCTTTAACACAGAGGAGATATAGGAAATAGATTCTCCTCCCACTCTGCAGGCCTGGGTACTGATTGGTGAATGCAGCTCAGCAGCAGTTCCCTCTACCAATCAATGATCCATCAGTGTCACTTGTATGAAAGGTCCGGTGAGCGTTAATAAAAATCTACAGCTTTGTAAAGGTGAGCACTAACACTGAAGGGAGTAACTATGGCTCCATCATCCTTCAGAATTTACAGTACCAATGGGTGTATTCTGAAGGATGATGGGGACTGTAGTCAGATTTAGTATAAACACTCCAGGGAGTGTACCATAAGTAGCCAAAGTAGTGTTTATTGTAAATGTGGCTACCACTTCTTTCATCTTTCAGAATATACCCATGTATACAGTACAGATTCGGTGTAAAAATTATTTCTCTCTCCTCTTCCATTTTCTAAAATGTCAAAGGAGAAAGAAATGGAGTCCGCAGGCCCTCCACGGTACCTTAGTACCAGAACCGCCTGGTCCTCGACCTCTTGTTCCCAAAGCAAAATTGTGGGTGCATGCGCAGTGCATCTTCCGAGAGCTGCCGGCTGATACCCGCCAACTGCAGGAATTTTTTCTCTTGTTTCCTGACTTTTGATAACTGCTATAATATAGACTCCATCACATTGATTAAAAGCCCAATAATTAGTAAATACAGCAGTACTTGGGCTGTCCCTCGCTATGCACCCCTTGATCTCCCCCCTGTCATCCACCTAGTCAGATTAAATTTTTTTTTTTTAAATTTCGATTTCTTTCATTCTTTGCCATTAGGGTTAGGACTAGGGATAGTCTTTGGGTTAAAGTGATGATGATATGATGACATATTCAATATGATGATCTAATGTTATGAAATTATGTGTCGTACCTGTCAGTTCAAAATGCTCACTATATGACGGGATAAAATCCTTGAGGGTTGTAGATTACAAAATGGGGTTAGTTGTGGGGGGCTTCTGCTCTTTAGGCACCTTAGGGGCCCTGTAAAAGAGACATGCTGCCCACAATCTCTTTCAGCCAAATTTGTGCTTCAAAATTCAAATATTGCTCCTTCCGTTCCTTGCCCTGTAGTTTGTCCAAACGTGAAGTATTGCTGCACTCTTAAAAAAGTGGCTAACAAACTGTGTGGTCTGCTTTTTGTTAAAAGTGAAAAAATTCGGTCTAGAGCAATATTTTAGAGGTAAAATGTATTTATTTTTTTAATTACACTTTGCATTAATTACTGTGTAGCATTTGAATGGTTAAAAAAAATCATGACAACAGTTTTGAAGTATATGAGGAGCGCGGTTTTTAAAATGAAATCACTTTTGGGGATTTCCAATATATAGGCCCTTGAAAGTCCATTGAAATCTGAATAGATCCCTAAAGAAACAGGTTTTGTTAATTTATTGAAAAAAAAATTAGAAATTGCTGCAAAACTTTTAACCCCTCAAACATCCTAACAAAATAAAATGACTCTTGAAAAATGAGGCAGATGTAAAGTAGACATATAAGAAATGTTATTTATTCATTATTTTGTACAGCATGATTAACTGGATTAAGGATATAAAGATTAAAAATTGCGAATTTTTTTCACATTTTTTTTGCCCAAATTGTGATATTTTCACAAACAAATGTGTAATATCAAACAAATGTTACCACTATTATGATGTGCAATATATCATGAAAAAACTATCTCAAAATCACTGTGATACCTTGAAACGTTCAAGTGACACTGATCAGATTTCCAAAATTTGACCTGGTCATTAAGGGCAAAATTAGCTTGCTCACTACAGGGTTAAAGGGGTTTTCCTGTAAACAAAGTATATTTTAATCAATAGATCTTGGAATTAAATTAATATCCACAATTGGATGTGTTTTAAAAATGCTATGTACCGTGTAATGGCTGAGCAGGAACATGATTTAATCATACCACAGACAGTACAGCACGGGATCAAAGCTGATGTGCGGCAAAACATTTCACTGCCTGATTTTAAGTAATGTTTTACTTCAAAGAATGAATCAGATGTGATCCTGTACTGTCCTGTCTGTGTTCTCTTTTTCTTCCTCCCCTGCCCAGGAGCTGTGGTATGATCAGATCGTGTACCTGCATAGTCAAACACAGTCATTACACAGTACACAGCAGGGGCACATTTATAAGATTATCTCAGCACAGGAACATTTTATTTAAACACATCCAATTGTGTAAATTATTATTCCAAGATCTATTAATTTATATGTACTTTGTGGGGAGACATGCTATGATACGGTGGTCTAGGAGCAACATGGAATGAGCTCTGAAGGAAGTGGTAACTGTACTGACCGCAGTCCCTAAGCTCAACACAACACTAGAAGTAGAGAGTTAGAATGCTCCTAACTCTCCCTAGGCATCTCGTCACAGCCTAAGAGCTAACTACCCCTAAAGAAAGAAGCAGGAAAGCTATCTTGCCTCAGAGAAAATCCCCAAAGGATAGATTAGCCCCCCACAAATAATGACTGTGAGTGGAGAGGGAAAATACATACACAGAATGAAACCAGGATGAGCACAGGAGGCCAGTCTAGCTAAATAGATAGGACAGGATGGAATACTGTGCGGTCAGTATAAAACACTACAAAAGTCCACGCAGAGTTTACAAAAAATCTCCACACCTGACTAAAGGTGTGGAGGGCAAATGTGCCTCCCAGAGCTTCCAACAAGACAGAATAAATTCACACTGATAAGCTGGACAAACATAGAAAGCACAGAATGGATAAGTCCACAATCTATGGACAGAAAAGAGCAAGCAAAAACTTAGCTTTGCTGAACTGGTCAGGATAACAGGGAACTCCAAAGAGATGTGAATCCAACCAGGAACCATTTACAAGTGGCACTGGCTGAAGGAACAGCCAGGCCTAAATAGCCGAGCAGAAGAGATTATAAGTGGAGGCAGCTGATGACAGCTAACTCCAAGGAGCAGCCATACCACTTGAAACCACAAGAGGGAGCCCAAGAGCAGAACTCACAAAAGTGCCACTTACAACCACCGGAGGGAGCCCAAGAGCGGAATTCACAACAGAGACCCCTTTAACTCCCGGAAAATACACGTGATTACCACAGGCAGTATAATCTGGAGCACCCCTTACTAGTTCCTTAAAGAGGAAGAGGGGATGAGGAACTTCGGGTTGCAAATAGGACTCTCACTAACTGGACTGTAGTATCGTCTTGTGGTGTGGTGAAAGGGAACAAACTAGTTGAGGCAAAAACAATTATATTTTGAATACATTACTCTAATAATGCAATCCAATTTCAAGGTATGTTTTGTCCCCATAAAGGACAAAAAACAAAGCATCTGAAAGAGACATGTGTGCCAAGAACAAAATATCAAAAAAATAAGTTTGCTCCTGGCACACGTCTCTTCCGGATGTTATAAATTAGGAAGAAGTAAAGGGAATGTGCGCGAAAATGCTCAGTGTTGTAAAGGAAGTTGTAAAGGAAACGCTTGTGAAGTTATATACACGCTATCTATGGCATATAGTCCAAACCAAGTAGCTGTTTAGTAAAATACTGTTAATTTTGGACTGCTGGTCTCCCTCTACAACATTTGGTCCAGGCCAGCTGATATTTCCAACATCATGAGGTCTGCATGGGCATAGCGTCCCTATAGACGAAGTCCACACACCCAACCAGGATCACCACCTTCATGTAATGTGATAGGCATAAATGAGAAGTACCTCACAAACGACTACTGCTTGGCACCCGGTTACATATAAAATTTACATTCTGCTCTTCAGGAAAAGGCAGCATGAATATATTCACAATTTGGTTTTGACCTAGGGGGTGGCTGTACAGTGGGGGTAATAAGTATTTGATCCCTTGCTGATTTTGTAAGTTTGCCCACTGACAAAGACGTGAACAGTCTACAATTTTAAGGGTAGGTTAATTTTAAAATTGAGAGATCGAATATCAAAAATAAAATCCAGAAAACCACATTGTATAAATTATATAAATTTATTTGCATTTTGCAGTGAGAAATAAGTATTTGATCCCTCTGGCAAACAGGACTTAATACTTGGTGGCAAAACCCTTGTTGGCAAGCACAGCAGTCAGGCATTTTTTGTAGTTGATGATGAGGTTAGTGCACATGTCAGGAGGAATTTTGGTACACTCGACTTTGAAGATGATCTGTAAATCATTAAGATTTTCAGGCTGTCACTTGGCAACTCGGAATTTCAACTCCCTCCATAAGTTTTCTATAGGATTAAGGTCTGGAGACTGACTAGGCCACTCCATGACCTTAATGTGCTTCTTTTTGAGAAACTCCATTTTTGCCTTGGCTATATGTTTTGGGTCATTGTCTTGCTGGAAGAACCAGCCACAACCCATTTTTAATGTCCAGGAGGAGGGAAGGAGGTGGTCACTCAGGATTTTACGGTACATGGCTCCATCCATTCTCTCATTGATGCTGTGAAGTAGTCCTGTACCCTTAGCAGAGAAACGTCCCCAAAACATAACGTTTCCACCTCCATGCTTGACAGTGGGGATGGTGTTCTTTGGGTTAAAGGCAGCATTTGTCTTCCTCCAAACACGGCTAGTTGAGTTAATGTCAAATACCTTAATTTTTGTCTCATCTGACCTCAGCACTTTCTCTCATTCACTCACAGAATCATCCAGGTGTTCATTCTTAAACTTCAGACTGGCCTGAATATGTGCCTTTGTGAGCAGGGGGAACTTGCGGGCACTGTAGGATTTTAAACCTTTACAGCATAATGTGTTACCAATGGTTTTCTTGGTGACTGTGTTCCAAGTTGCCTTGAGATCCTCCAGTGTAGTTCTAGGCAGATCTCTCACCTTCCTCATGATCAAGGACACCCATGAGATGTAATTTTGCCTGGTGCCCCAGATCGATGTTGATTGACCGTCATTTTGTATTTCTTCCATTTTCTTACTATTGCACCAACAGTTGTCTCTTTCTCACCCAGTGTCTTACTTATGGTTTTGTAGCCCATTTCAGCTTTGTGCAGGTCTATGATAATGTCCCTGACATCTTTATAAAGCTCTTTGATATTGCCCATGTTGTAGAGGTTAGAGTCTCACTGATTAATTGAGTCTGTGGACAGGAGTCTTTTTATAAAGGTGACTATTTAAGACAGCTGTCTTTAATGCAGGTAACAAGTTGATTAGGGATGTCTAACTGGTCTGTAGCAGCAAAAACTCTTAATGGTGGTTGGAAGGGGATCAAATACTTATTTCTCACTGCAAAATGCAAATAAATTTATACAATTTATACATTATGATTTTTTGGATTTTATTTTTGATATTCTATCTCTCAATGTTAACATTAACCTACCCTTAAAATTATTGACTTTTCATGTCTTTGTCAGTGGGCAAACTTATAAAATCAGCAAGGAATTCCCCCACTGTAATTGAGAGCAGACTCCGATGTCCAAAATAAAAGATAATGGCAATCTTAGCCAATGATTTATGCTGTCCATGGAATCCAACGAAAGTGAGAACATTTCTATTGTTCTAACATGATTGGTCTCTGAAATGATTCTTGGAAAAAGGGCTAATAGGTAAGTTTTGGAGTCAAGGGCATAAAAAAGCACCCATGATGGCCATATATAGTTGCTACCTAAACTGTGCCTTAGGCAAGGCCTATTACACACTTGGACAAAATTGTTGGTACCCCTTGTTTAATGACAGAAAAACCCAAAATAGTCACATAAATAACTTGAATCTGACAAAAGTAATAATAATAAAAAATCTATGAAAAGTCAGACATTGCTTTTCAACTATGCTTCCACAGAACTTAAAAAAAAAAAACCTCATGAAATAGGCCTGGGCAGAAATGATGGTACCCTTAGCTTAATATTTTGTTGCACAACCTTTTGAGGCAACCATTGCAATCAAGCAATTCCAGTAACTGTCAATGGGACTTCTGCACCTCTCGACAGGTATTTTGGTCCACTCCTCAAGATCAAACTGCTCCAGTTGTCTCGTGTTTGAAGATTGCCTTTTCCAGACAGCATGTTTCAGCTCTTTCCAAAGATCATCAATAGGATTTAGGTCAGGGCTCATAGAAGACCACTTTAGAATAGTCCAAAAAGAAAAGTACCTTGGCAAAATGGATTAAAGATGCAATAGCTTTTGCCTACTCATCTAGTGGGAATATCGCCCTGGAGGGTCTGAGAACTCATTCTACAAGAGCGGTGGCAACCTCCTGGACAGAAAGGTTGGAGGTATCAACAAAATAAATCTGTAAGGCTGCCACTTGGTCATCACCTTTTACCTTTTTCAAGCACTATCGACTGGATCTAGTCTCTTTTTCTGACCTAGCCTTTGGGAAAAGGGTCCTTCAGACTGTGGTCCATCCCTAAGTTACAACTCTCTGTAATTCTCTCTGTGGTGCTGTCATGGGGGAAGGAGAAAGACATTGTTGCTTACCAGTAACGGGATTTCTCAGAGCCCATGGCAGCACCCGTTTATTCCCTCCCGTCATGCGTGTGGGTAGCACGCTTTCACTGTTTGTGGTGTTATTTACGTATAGAAACAGTGTGTTTTCTGATAAGCAGTATGATAAAGATATACAGTACAGACTAAAAGTTTGGACACACCTTTTCATTTAAAGATTTTTCTGTATTTTCATGAGTATGAAAATTATACATTCACACTGAAGGCATCAAAACTGTGAATTAACACATGTGGAATTATATACTTAAAAAAGTGTGAAACAGCTGAAATTATGTCTTATATTCTAGGTTCTTCAAAGTAGCCACCTTTTGCTTTGATGACTGCTTTGCACACTCTTGGCATTCTCTTGATGAGCTTCAAGAGGTAGTCACCAGGAATGGTTTTCACTTCACAGATGTGCTCTGTCAGGTTTATTAAGTGTGATTTCTTGCCTTATAAATGGGGTTGGGACCATCAGTTGTGTTCTGCAGAAGTCGGGTGGATACACAGCTTATAATCCTACTTCCTACTGAATAGACTGTTAGCTGCTTTTTTCTTGCCATAATACAAATTCTAACTTAAGAAAAATGAGTGGCCATCATTACTTTAAGAAATGAAGGTCAGTCAGTCTGAAAAATTGGGAAAACTTTGAAAGTGTCCCCAAGTGCAGTGGCAAAAACCATCAAGCGCTACAAAGAAACTGGCTCACATGAGGACCGCCCCAGGAAAGGAAGACCAAGAGTCACCTCTGCTTCTGAGGATAAGTTTATCCGAGTCACCAGCCTCAGAAATCGCAGGTTAACAGCAGCTCAGATTAGAGACCAGGTCAATGCCACACAGAGTTCTAGCAGCAGACACATCTCTACAACAACTGTTAAGAGGAGACTTTGTGCAGCAGGCCTTCATGGTAAAATAGCTGCTAGGAAACCACTGCTAAGGACAGGCAACAAGCAGAAGAGACTTGTTTGGGCTAAAGAACATAAGGAATGGACATTAGACCAGTGGAAATCTGTGCTTTGGTCAGATGAGTCCAAATTTGAGATCTTTGGTTCCAACCACCGTGTCTTTGTGCAACGCAGAAAATTGTGAACGGATGGACTCTACATGCCTGGTGTCATGATCCAGTTCTGAGTTTATGTTCAGCTGTTTTATCTCTGGACTGGTCATGTGGAAGTTAATCCCCTCTGCCTCACTTTTAAGCTGGCTGATCTATTTAAGTTCTCTGCAGCCTGTGGGCCAGTGTCAGCTATAGTTCATGCTGCACGGTTTCAGCACCTGACCTGGGTCCCTGTACTAGTGTTCCTCTTTGCCTCTGACTGCCTGCACCTGTTTATGACTTGTTCTGACCTTTGGCCTGTACCCCGACTCCGTCTTATGTCTCACGTTTTGGTTACCACGTTCCCGGTAGGCTCTGACATCTTGCTTGTCCCCGACTATTCTCTGCTCGCCCATTCTGTACCGCGCTGCTATCTCCGTGTATGACCTTGGCTTGTCTCATGTCTCTTTCTTTACCTGTGACACCTGTGTTGCTGTTCAGTGCTGCTGCGCTGTGTGTACAACCTCTTTCCTTAACCAGCACCCCCTAGTGGAGGATGCTCTTTACTGCACTGCAGCAGCACATTACACCTGGTTCCCACCGTGAAGCATGGAGAAGGAGGTGTGATGGTGTGGGGGTGCATTGCTGGTCACACTGTTGGGGATTTATTGAAAAATTGAAGGCATACTGAACCAGCATGGCTACCACAGCATCTTGCAGTGGAATGGTATTCCATCCGGTTTTCGTTTAGTTGGACCATCATTTATTTTTCAACAGGACAATGACCCCAAACACACCTCCAGGCTGTGTAAGGGCTATTTGACCAATAAGCAGAGTGATGGGGTGCTTTGCCAGATGACCTGACCTCCACAGTCACCATACCTGAACCCAATCGAGATGGTTTGGGGTGAGCTGGACCGCAGAGTGAAGGCAAAAGGGCCAACAAATGTTAAGCATATCTGGGAACTCCTTCAAGATTGTTGGAAGACCTGTTGTGAATTCTGCTCTTGGGTTCCCTCCAGTAGTTGTAGGTGGGAATGCAGTTGTCTCTGACTCGCAGTCCTGGCCAGGTGTATTGGATGATTACAATTCTGACTGGGATATTTAGGTGTGCAGGATCCTTTAGCCCTTGCCAGTTGTCAATGTTCCTTGTGAAGTGTTGGTTTACTTTCTGGCTTCTCCTGCTTGCTGCCAAATTCAGCAAAGATAAGTGTTTTGTTTTTGTATCTGTGGCACACTGCTGTGTGCTTTTTTCAGTTTTATTCCTGCTCTGTTTGTAGGATTCATTGGAGTTGCAGATTTACGCTCCTACATCTTTTAGTTAGATGTAGGAAGATTTTTGTATATTCTGCTGTGGATTTTTTGAAGGGTTTTAATACTGACCGCACAGAACTCTGTCCTATCCTGTCCTATCTAGCTAGAGTGGCCTCCTGTCCTAAATCCTGTTTTTCTGCCTGTGTATGTTTTTTCCTCTCCGACTCACTGCCAATATTTGTGGGGGGCTGTCTATCCTTTGGGGATTTTCTCTGAGGCAAGATAGTATTCCAATTTCCATCTTTAGGGGTATTTAGTCCTCCGGCTGTGACGAGGTGTCTAGGTGTGTTAGGTACACTCCACGGCTACTTCTAGTTGCAGTGTTAAGTTCAGGATTGCGGTCAGTATAGTGGCCACTTTCTCCAGTGAAAGTTCTCATGCAGCTCCAAGGTCACCGGATCATAACAGTACAACTGGCCAACAATGAGTTAAATGTATCTCAGAAGAAGGGAAGGAAGCTCTTGAGCCATTTTTTTTTCTCCAGTCTGTTTTGTGTTCTCTTCCCTCTTAATATCTGGGTGGCTGAGGAGCCTGGTGCAAGCATGAATGTTCAGGAATTAGCTTCTCGTGTAGACCAGCTTGCTGCTAGGGTGCAAGGTATTTCTGATTATATTGTTCAGACTCCTGCTTTAGAACCGAAGATTCCTACTCCTGATTTGTTTTCTGGTGACAGGTCTAAATTTTGAGTTTTAAAAACAACTGTAAACTGTTTTTTGACCTGAGACCTCGATCCTCTGGTGATTCCATTCAGCAGGTAAATATCGTAATCTCCCCGCTGCGTGGTGACCCGCAGGATTGGGCGTTTTCCCTGGAATCTGGGAATCCGGCTTTGCTTAATATTGACTCCTTTTTTCAGGCTTTAGGACTATTATATAATGAACCTAATTCTGTGGATCAAGCTGAGAAGACCTTGTTGGCCCTGTCTCAGGGTCAAGAGGCGGCAGAATTGTATTGTCAGAAATTCAGAAAATGGTCTGTGTTGACTAAATGGAATAATGATGCTTTGGCGGCAATTTTCAGAAGGGGGCTTTCTGAATCTGTTAAAGATGTTATGGTAGGGTTTCCCACGCCTTCCGGTCTGAGTGATTCTATGTCTCTGGCCATTCAGATTGACCGACGCCTGCGGGAGCGCAGAACTGTGCGCGCTGTGGCGTTATCCTCAGAGCAAATTTCTGAGCCTATGCAGTAAGATAGAATTCTGTCTAGAACGGAACGACAAGGTTTCAGACGTCAAAATAGGTTGTGTTATTATTGTGGCGACACTTCTCATGTCATTTCTGTCTGCCCTAAGCGGACAAAGAGGATCGCCAGTTCAATTACCATCAGTACTGTACAACCTAAATTTCTGTTATCTGTGTCCTTGATCTGCTCATTGTCATCATTTTCTGTCATGGCGTTTGTGGATTCAGGCGCCGCCTTGAATTTAATGGATTTTGAGTTTGCCAAGTGTTGTGGTTTTCCCTTGCAGCCTTTGCAGAATCCTATTCATTTAAGGGGCATTGATGCTACACCCTTGGCTAGAAATAAACCCCAGTTTTGGACACAGGTAACCATGTGCATGGCGCCAGCCCATCATGAAGATTGTCGATTTCTGGTGTTGCATAACTTGCTGTTAGGGCTAGCGGAACGCACCAAATAATAAGACAGATAGAGTATGGTGCGTTCGCAGCCCGGGATCCACCGTGCAGAGATGGAACCTGCTGCCAAGTAATGACGGACTATATGGCGGTACTCATAAGTATACACACGTGGGTTAAACTTCACCCAGCGTGAAGGAAGCGATCCTGTTGCGTCACAGGACCGCGGTACCGCACATAGAGCGCGAGCAAGTAGACAGCGAACTCAACCCCAACTAGGATTGAAGTCCGATTAGACCCTTGCTGGCACAACACCGCAACTGGGTGTGTAAGGAAACTATATAACAATATTTAGGCACAAGAGTGCATGCGGTGCCGCACCGACGAACGCCACTAACCACCCAGGCTTGGGTAAGGAAAGCACAGAGGAAGTGCACGGCGCCGTACTGGCGGTCACAGCAACTGGACGCTGTAATGTGTGATTCGTGCAGTAGGATAAGTCGGGCGCTAGATAGCAGCCATACACCTTCCGCGAACAGACATTCAATAGGGTAGGGGTATCCAAGGACGACTTGCACTCACAACATACACACATTACCAATTGTACACTAGCGCATGGCCGTGTGGTCATGCGCAGTTTATATAGCTGCAGCACAGGAAGTGGCCACAGAAACTTTGCCCTTCCAAGACCTGCCAAGAGGACCAATGGAATGTGCTGCAGAGCCTGAGCACATGACCCTCGATCTCCAACGGGAGATCTTGCCCTGGGCATGCTCAGTGTGTGCAGACAAGGACTTAGTCCCAGAGAAGTCCGCTCGCTGCTGACCAGCACTGGCTTTAATGGCAGAAGCTGAAGAAGCAGCAGTAACTCTCTGTACAGAGTGAGACTGAGCAAGATGCTGGGACCGACGTCCCTGCTGAGCAGGCTCCACTGCGGCTGAATAAGAATGGGAGACCGCAGCGGAGATGGCTCGAGATTCCCCCTGTGCAGAAGTGGGAACTTGAGACCTAACATTACCCCCCCTCCTAGGGCCCCCCCCTCCTTGGGCCTCGCTACGCTCGAAGGCAGCATTGAGCTGCGGGGACCGAATGTTTTCAGCAGGCTCCCATGACCTGTCCTCTGGGCCATAACCCTTCCAATCCACCAGATAGAACTTTTTGCCGCGTACCACCTTGCACACCAAAATAGCGTTCACCTCGTAATCGTCCGTAGACGAACCCGATGTCCCGGCAGATGACTCGGAAAACCGGGACATGTACACGGGTTTCAAAAGGGACACATGAAAGGTGTCGGTGATACCCAAGTGTGGAGGAAGAGCCAAACGGTAGACCACAGGATTAACCCGTTCGAGAACCTTGAAGGGACCCAAGTAGCGAGGAGCAAACTTAGTGGACTCAACTCGCAGCCTGATGTTACGGGCGGAGAGCCACACCAAGTCGCCAGGAGCAAAGGTCGGAGCGGGGCGGAGGACCTCATTCTCTCCTTGGAGGCCCGAATGGCATCCTGCATGCGGTCCCAAATGTCCCGTGACTCCACAGCCCAGTCTGCCACCCTGGAGTCAGCAGAAGACACAGGCATGGGCACAGGAACACGCGGATGCTGGCCGTAATTTAGGAGGAATGGAGTGTGACCGGTGTAGTCGGCTACGGCATTGTTAAGTGCAAACTCTGCCCACGGTAGCAAGGATGCCCAGTCATCTTGTCTGGCAGAAACAAAATGTCATAAATATGTGACCAAGGTCTGGTTGGCCCTCTCTACCAACCCATTCGTCTCGGGATGACATGCCGAAGAGAGATTCAACTCAATACTGAGTAGACGACAAAGCTCTCTCCAGAATCGAGACGCAAACTGGGGACCCCGGTCACTAACAATTTTGTCTGGCATACCGGGTAGGCGAAAGATATGCTTAACGAACAAGACAGCCAACGCCCGTGCAGAAGGTAGCCGTGGAAGAGGCACCAAGTGCACCATTTTGGAAAAATGGTCGGTGATCACCCAGATAATGGTGCAATTATGAGACTTGGGTAAGCCCACCACAAAGTCCATCCCGACCATCTCCCAGGGCCTGTCCGCCACCGGCAGAGGATAAAGCAAACCAGCTGGCCGTTGCCGAGGAGTCTTGTTCTTGGCGCAAGAGACACACGCCCGAACATACTCTGCGACATCACGAGCCATATGCGGCCACCAGTATGTCCTCGCCAGTAACTCAGATGTCCTTTTGGTACCAAAATGTCCACCCACCCTGGACGAGTGTGCCCAAGAGAGAACCTCCGGTCGCAAACTGGATGGAACAAAAGTCTTGCCCAGGGGCACAGACTCTAGCGAAACCGGGGCCACAGTTCTCAAGCTCTCGGTGGGGACAATAAGCCGAGGCTCCTCCTCCTCCTCCGCAGATGACACAACGGAGTGAGAGAGAGCGTCGGCCCGAATGTTCTTCTCCCCAGAAAGAAAATGGAGGGTGAAATGAAACCGGGAGAAGAATAAGGACCATCTGGCCTGGCGAGAATTCAACCGCTGGGCTGTCTGCAGGTACACCAAATTTTTATGGTCTGTGAAGACTTGGAAGGGAAAACGTGCTCCCTCCAAGAGATGTCTCCACTCCGAGAAAGCAAACTTCATGGCTAGCAACTCCCTGTCCCCGATGGAATAATTCCTCTCTGCTGGTGAGAAGGTCTTGGAGAAAAAGAAGCAGGGATGCTTCCGACCTTGAGCATCCTTTTGGAAGAGGACTGCTCCAGCACCAACAGAAGAGGCATCCACCTCCATGATAAATGGCTTATCAACGTCGGGGTGATGTAGGATGGGAGCGCTAGCGAAGTGTGACTTTATAGAGTTAAAGGCCTTGGAGACCTCCTCAGACCACAATTTGGGATTTGCCCCCTTTTTGGTGAGGGCAACCAAGGGAGCTACCAAAGTTGAGAAGTGCGGAATGAACTGGCGATAATAATTAATGAACCCCATAAAGCGCTGCACCGCTTTAAGAGAATGGGGTTCCTGCCAGTCCATCACAGCCTATAGTTTGGCAGGATCCATAGCCAATCCCTGGGCTGAGATGATGTAGCCCAGGAAAGGTAAGGACTCCTGCTCAAACATACACTTCTCCAACTTGGCATAGAGGGAGTTTGCCCGTAGGAGGTCGAAGACTTTGCAAACATCTCTCCGGTGGGAGTCAATATCTGGAGAGTAGATGAGAATATCATCCAGATAGACTATGACCGAGGTGGAAAGCATATCCCGAAAGATATCGTTCACAAAATCTTGGAAAACGGCTGGGGCATTACAGAGCCCGAAGGGCATCACCAGATATTCATAGTGCCCATCCCTGGTGTTAAAAACCGTCTTCAATTCGTCCCCCTCACGGATGCGAATCAGGTTGTAAGCACCTCGCAGATCTAGTTTAGTAAATACCCTTGCTCCCCGAAGCCTGTCGAAGAGCTCAGATATCAAGGGCAAAGGATACTTATTTTTAACAGTGATGGCATTAAGACCCCTGTAGTCTATGCACGGACGCAATTCCCCATTCTTCTTCTGCACGAAGAAGAACCCTGCCCCAGCAGGTGACACTGACTTCCTAATGAATCCTCTTGCCAGATTTTCCTGGATGTACTGTGACATTGCCTCCGTCTCCGGGAGAGATAGCGGATAGACTCGACCCCGGGGAGGCTCAGCACCAGGCAAGAGATCAATAGGACAGTCATAGGGGCGATGGGGCGGAAGGATCTCCGCCGCCTTTTTGGAGAACACGTCTGCATAAGACCAATACTGCTTGGGGAGAGAAGAAAGATCTGCGGGTACCTCAGTAGTAGCAACCTGAACGCACTCCCTCTGACACCTACCCCCACAAGATTCGCCCCATCCCAGGATTCTGCCAGAGGACCACTCGATATGAGGAGAGTGGTACCGTAGCCAAGGTATTCCCAAAAGGACCTCATCAATTCCCTCAGGAATGACGAGCAGAGATATAATCTCCTGATGAGATGGCGACATGGACAGAGTAAAAGGGATGGTCTGGTGTGTTATCTGTGAGGGCAGTGTCGACCCATTCACCACTCGTACCGTTACTGGTTGAGCTAGCATAACCAGGGGTATTGCGTGACGTTGGGCGAAGGCAGAAGACATAAAATTGCCCTCCGTCCCAGAATCCACGCAGAGCTCTACCGAGTGGGAGAATGAGCCTATAGTAATTGTCCCCTTAAAGGACAATTTAGAGGCAAACGTCGCCGTGTCTAGTGTACCTCCACCTACTACCACTAGACGCTGACGTTTCCTCGACCGCTGAGAACATCTGGTGGCTAGATGTCCTGACAGCTGGCAAACATGACAGACCTTGAGTGCACAAGCGGTCCGGGACTTAGATCCCGCTTGTGACACTTCCCTGGCCTCATGTGACTCAGGAATCAGGACCGGAGATTCCAGAGGTTTGGCGAAGGTAGGAGCCAGCCGAAACCTCTGCCTACACTGGGCTCGCTCTAACCTCCGCTCGTTAAAACGGAGGTCAATTCGAGTGGAGACAGTTATTAACTCCTCCAGTGTGGCAGGAACCTCCCTAGTGGCCAGAGCGTCCTTAACGTGGTCAGCCAGGCCCCTCCAAAATATGGGGATAAGAACTTTATCCGACCAATCCAGCTCAGAAGCTAAAGTGCGGAATTGGACGGCAAAATGACTGACCAAGGACTCACCCTGAGTTAATGCCAGCAGTTGGAGCGCAGTATCATGGGTGACTTTAGGTCCTAAAAAGACCTGTTTCAGAGTGCTCAGAAACAGCGGAGCACTCTGCACCACATGATCGCCACGCTCCCACAGCGGTGTAGCCCATTCCAACGCCCTGTCCGACAAGAGAGACACTATAAATCCCACCTTAGCCCGCTCTGTGGGAAAACGTGCAGCCAGGAGCTCGAGGTGAATAGAGCACTGACTCACAAATCCCCTACAAAATTTGCTATCACCAGAAAATTTTTCTGGCAGCGGGAGGCGAGAAAATGTCGGAGCAGGGCTGGCAATGGACAGGGTTGCTGCAGCCACGCTAGCAGCCTGTACAGCAACTGCGGTAACATCCACAGCTGAGGTTGCGCTCTCAAGAGCCGCCAACCTACCCTCCAGCTGCTGGATATACCGCAAGGATTGCTGTTTGTCCGTCATTACTAGCCAGACCCTGGCGCTAGTGTAATGTTAGGGCTAGCGGAACGCACAAAATAATAAGACAGATAGAGTATGGTGCGTTCGCAGCCCGGGGTCCACCGTGCAGAGATGGAACCTGCTGCCAAGTAATGACGGACTATATGGTGTTACTCATAAGTATACACACGTGGGTTAAACTTCACCCAGCGTGAAGGAAGCGATCCTGTTGCGTCACAGGACCGCGGTACCGCACATAGAGCGCGAGCAAGTAGTCAGCGAACTCAACCCCAACTAGGATTGAAGTCCGATTAGACCCTTGCTGGCACAACACCGCAACTGGGTGTGTAAGGAAACTATATAACAATATTTAGGCACAAGAGTGCATGCGGTGCCGCACTGACGAATGCCACTAACCACCCAGGCTTGGGTAAGGAAAGCACAGAGGAAGTGCACGGCGCCGTACTGGCGGTCACAGCAACTGGACGCTGTAATGTGTGATTCGTGCAGTAGGATAAGTCGGGCGCTAGATAGCAGCCATACACCTTCCGCGAACAGACATTCAATAGGGTAGGGGTATCCAAGGACGACTTGCACTCACAACATACACACATTACCAATTGTACACTAGCGCATGGCCGTGCGGTCATGCGCAGTTTATATAGCTGCAGCACAGGAAGTGGCCACAGAAACTTTGCCCTTCCAAGACCTGCCAAGAGGAGCAATGGAATGTGCTGCAGAGCCTGAGCACATGACCCTCGATCTCCAACGGGAGATCTTGCCCTGGGCATGCTCAGTGTGTGCAGACAAGGACTTAGTCCCAGAGAAGTCCGCTCGCTGCTGACCAGCACTGGCTTTAATGGCAGAAGCTGAAGAAGCAGCAGTAACTCTCTGTACAGAGTGAGACTGAGCAAGACGCTGGGACCGACGTCCCTGCTGAGCAGGCTCCACTGCGGCTGAATAAGAATGGGAGACCGCAGCGGAGATGGCTCGAGATTCCCCCTGCGCAGAAGCGGGAACTCGAGACCTAACACTTGCATGATGTTATCGTGCTGGGTTTTCCATGGTTGCAGGTACATAATCCTGTGTTGGACTGGAAGTCCATGTCTGTGACTAGTTGGGGTTGTCAGGGGGTTCATAATGATGTTCCTTTGATGTCAATCTCCTCTTTTTCACCTTCTGAAATTCCAGAGTTTTTGTCTGATTTTCAGGATGTATTCGATGAGCCCAAGTCCAGTTTTCTTCCATCGCACAGGGACTGTGATTGTGCTATTGACTTGATTCCAGGCTGTAAGTTTCCTAAGGGTCGACTTTTTAATCTATCTGTGCCTGAACATACCGCCATGTGGAGCTATATTAAGGAGTCTTTGGAGAAAGGGCATATTCGGCCATCTTCTTCACTGTTGGGAGCGGGGTTCTTTTTTGTTGCTAAAAAAGATGGTTCCTTAAGACCCTGTATAGATTATCGCCTCTTGAATAAAATCACGGTCAAGTTTCAATACCCTTTACCTTTGCTTTCCGATTTGTTTGCTAGGATTAAGGGAGCTAGTTGGTTTACCAAGATTGACCTTCGAGGGGCATATAATCTTGTTCGTATTAAGCAGGGTGATGAATGGAAAACTGCGTTTAACACACCCGAAGGCCATTTTGAATACCTTGTGATGCCATTCGGACTCTCTAATGCTCCATCTGTTTTTCAGTCCTTAATGCATGATATCTTCCGGACTTATCTTGATAAATTCTTGATTGTATATTTGGACGATATTTTGATTTTTTCCGATGATTGGGAGTCTCATGTGCAACAGGTCAGGATGGTATTTCAGATCCTTCGTGACAATGCCCTGTTTGTGAAAGGGTCTAAGTGTCTCTTTGGGGTGCAGAAAGTCTCTTTTTTGGGCTTCATTTTTTCTCCTTGGTCTATAGAGATGGATCCGGTTAAGGTTCATGCCATTCATGATTGGATTCAGCCCACATCCGTGAAGAGCCTTCAGAAATTTTGGGGTTTTGCAAATTTTTATCGTCATTTCATTGCTAATTTTTCCAGCGTGGTTAAACCCTTGACCGATTTGACGAAGAAAGGCGCTGATGTGGCGAATTAGTCCTCTGCGGCTGTCTCTGCCTTTCAGGAGCTTAAACGTCGATTTACTTCTGCTCCAGTGTTGCGCCAACCGGATGTTTCTCTTCCGTTTCAGGTTGAGGTTGAGGCTTCTGAGATTGGGGCAGGGGCCGTTTTGTCTCAGAGGGATCCTGTTGGTTCCTTGATGAAACCGTGTGCCTTCTTTTCCCGTAAGTTTTCGCCTGCTGAATGCAATTATGATGTCGGCAATCGGGAGTTGTTGGCTATGAAGTGGGCGTTTGAGGAGTGGCGACATTGGCTTGAGGGAGCTA
The DNA here is from genome assembly GCF_032444005.1 of Ranitomeya imitator. Lineage (NCBI taxonomy): Eukaryota > Metazoa > Chordata > Amphibia > Anura > Dendrobatidae > Ranitomeya > Ranitomeya imitator. The sequence goes on along the minus strand of NC_091285.1, from coordinate 229,775,591 downwards.
AGCACCGTCGACATTGGCTTGAGGGAGCTAAGCACCGTATTGTGGTCTTGACCGATCATAAGAATTTGATTTACCTCGAGTCTGCTAAATGGCTGAATCCTAGACAGGCTCGATGGTCCTTGTTTTTTTCTCGTTTTGATTTCGTGGTCTCGTACCCTCCGGGTTCTAAGAATATTAAGGTTGATGCCCACTCTAGGAGTTTTTTGCCTGATTCTCCTGAGGTCTTAGAGCCGGTCGGTATTCTGACAGAGGTCCTTTCTGCCATTTCCCCTGATTTACGACGGGTTCTTCAGGAATTTCAGGCTGACAAACCTGACCGCTGTCCTGTGGGGAAATTGTTTGTTCCTGACAGATGGACTAGTAGAGTGATTTCTGAGGTTCACTGTTCCGTGTTGGCCGGTCATCCTGGCATTTTTGGTACCAGAGATTTGGTTGGTAGGTCCTTTTGGTGGCCTTTATTGTCACGTGATGTGCGTTCTTTTGTGCAGTCCTGTGGGACTTGTGCGCGGGCCAAGCCTTGTTGTTCCCGTGCTAGTGGGTTGCTTTTGCCATTGCCAGTCCCTGAGAGGCCCTGGACACATATTTCGATGGATTTTATTTCTGATCTTCCGGTCTCCCAGAAGATGTCTGTTATCTGGGTTGTTTGTGACCGGTTCTCTAAGATGGTTCATTTGGTGCCCTTACCTAAATTGCCTTCCTCTTCTGATTTGGTTCCGTTGTTCTTTCAGCATGTGGTTCGTTTGCATGGTATTCCGGAGAATATTGTTTCCGATAGACGTTCCCAGTTTGTTTCTAGGTTTTGGCGGGCCTTTGTGCTAGGCTGGGCATTGATTTGTCTTTTTCTTCTGCATTTCATCCTCAGACAAATGGCCAGACCGAGCGTACTAATCAGACCTTGGAGACTTATTTGAGATGCTTTGTGTCTGCTGATCAGGATGATTGGGTGGCCTTCTTGCCATTGGTCGAGTTTGCCCTTAATAATCGGGCTAGTTCTGCTACCTTGGTTTTGCCTTTCTTTTGTAATTTTGGTTTTCATCCTCGTTTTTCTTCTGGGCAGGTTGAGCCTTCTGACTGTCCTGGTGTGGATTCTGTGGTGGACAGGTTGCAGCAGATTTGGGCTCATGTGGTGGACAAGTTGGTGTTGTCTCAAGAGGAGGCTCAATGTTTTGCTAATCGTCGTCGGTGTGTTGGTTCCCGGCTTTGGGTTGGGGATCTGGTCTGGTTGTCTTCCCGTCATATTCCTATGAAGGTTTCTTCTCCTAAGTTTAAGCCTCGGCTTATTGGTCCTTATAGGATTTCTGAGATTATTAACCCGGTGTCTTTTCGACTGGCGCTTCCGGCCTCTTTTGCTATCCATAATGTCTTCCATAGATCTTTGTTGCGGAAATATGTGGAGCCCGTTGTTCCCTCTGTTGATCCTCTGGCCCCTGTGTTGGTTGATAAGGAGTTGGAATATGTTGTTGAGAAGATTTTGGATTCCCGTTTTTCGAGGCGGAAGCTTCAGTACCTGGTCAAAGGGTTATGGACAGGAGGATAATTCTTGGGTTTTTGCCTGTGATGTCTATGCTGCTGATTTGGTCCGTGCCTTTCATCTGGCTCATCCTGATCATCCTGGGGGCCCTGGTGAGGGTTCGGTGACCCCTCCTCAAGGGGGGGTACTGTTGTGAATTCTGCTTTTGGGTTCCCTCCAGTGGTTGTAGGTGGGAATGCAGTTGTCTCTGACTCGCAGTCCTGGCCAGGTGTATTGGATGATTACAATTCTGACTGGGATATTTAGGTGTGCAGGATCCTTTAGCCCTTGCCAGTTGTCAATGTTCCTTGTGAAGTGTTGGTTTACTTTCTGGCTTCTCCTGCTTGCTGCCAAATTCAGCAAAGATAAGTGTTTTGTTTTTGTATCTGTGGCACACTGCTGTGTGCTTGTTTCAGTTTTATTCCTGCTCTGTTTGAAGGATTCACTGGAGTTGCAGATTTACGCTCCTACATCTTTTAGTTAGATGTAGGAAGATTTTTGTGTATTCTGCTGTGGATTTTTTGAAGGGTTTTAATACTGACCGCACAGAACTCTGTCCTATCCTGTCCTATCTAGCTAGAGTGGCCTCCTGTGCAAAATCCTGTTTTTCTGCCTGTGTATGTTTTTCCTCTCCGACTCACCGCCAATATTTGTGGGGGCTGTCTATCCTTTGGGGATTTTCTCTGAGGCAAGATAGTATTCCAATTTCCATCTTTAGGGGTATTTAGTCCTCCGGCTGTGATGAGGTGTCTAGGTGTGTTAGGTACACTCCACAGCTACTTCTAGTTGCGGTGTTAAGTTCAGGATTGCGGTCAGTATAGTGGCCACTTTCTCCAGTGAAAGTTCTCATGCAGCTCCAAGGTCACCGGATCATAACAAAGACCATTCCCGGTGACTACCTCTTGAAGCTCATCAAGAGAATGTCAAGAGTGTGCAAAGTAGTCATCAAAAGCAAAAGGTGGTTACTTTGAAGAACCTAGAATATAAGACATAATTTCAGTTGTTTCCACATGTGTTAATTCATAGTTTTGATGCCTTCAGTGTGAATGTTCAATTTTCTTAGTCATGAAAATACAGAAAAATCTTTAAATGAGAAGGTGTGTCCAAACGTTTGGTCTGTACTGTATAATTGTTGTCATTAACCTGGAGGTCCTCCTATGCTCTGTAAACCAACTGATGCGAGGGAGAGGTACCACTCTTTTATCTGTAGGTTTCCTGTCCCTGAAGGGCAATCCCCTCTCTCCATGGTGCTGTCATGGGCTCTGAAAAATCCCATTACCAGTAAGTAAGTTTGACTTCTTCTCTCATATTGGGTATCGGTGTACTCAGGAGAAACTGCACAACAAATTGTATGGTGCAATTTCTCCTGTTACCCTTCTGAAAATGCAATATTTTATATTAAAAAAATTGTGAGGAAAATGTGTTGTTTTTTTTTACTTTTATGGCTCAGCGTTATAAACTTCTGTGAAGCACCTGATGGTTCAATGTGCTCACCACACATCTATATCAGTTCCCTAAGGGGTCTAGTTTCCAAAATGATGTCAATTGAGGGGGATTTTCACTGTTTAAGCACAGCAGAGGCTCTCCAAACGTGACATGGCATCCACCATTTGTTCCAGCAAATTTTGCATTCATAAAGTCAAATGACGCCCTTTCACTTTTGAGCTCTGCCATGCACTCAAACAGTGGTTTTCTCCCTCATATGGGGTATTTACATGCTCAGGAGAATTTACACAACACATTTTGGGGTCCATTTTTTTCCTGTTACCCATATCCACATTCCAAAAATTCCTGTGAACTACCTAAACTTCTTGAATGTGGTTTTGAGCACCTTAAGGGGTGCAGTTTTTAGAATGGTATCACTTTTGGGCATTTTCTCTCATATAGACCACTCAAAGTGAACTTCACCTGTGAGGTGGTTCCTTAAATAAAATGGTTTTGTAAATTTGCTGTAAAAATGAGAAATCGCTGGTTAACTTTTAACTCTTATAACTTCCTAACAAAAAATAAATGTGGGAAATGTTACTTATTAAGTATTTTTGTGACGCATCTCTGTGATTTAAGGGCATGAAAATTCAAAGTTGGAAAATTGCAAAACTTTCAAAATTTTCAACAAATTTCTGTTTTTTTTCACAAATAAATGCAAATCGTAACAAATACATTTTACCGCTATCATAAAGCACAATATGTCTCAGAATTAATGGGATCCGTTAAAGCGTTCCAGAGTTATTACCACATAAAGTGACAGTGGTAAGGATTAAAAAAATTGGCCTAGTCATTAACGTGCAAACCACCTTCGAGGGTAAAGGAGTTAATGGACAGGATGTTAAAGTCTAAAAAAGCCCCAGGGGTCAGTTCGAAAATTGCAAGATTATTTCTTTTGAAAGAAAGTCTCTCTTTTTAAACTCATGTAACACAAAAAACCTTATTTAACTAGTAGGTAATTTTCGGATGATTACTTTCCTTTAACCCCTTCACCCCTGGGCGATTTTCCGGTTTTGTTTGTTTCTTTGTTTTTTTCCTTGACTTCTTCCAAGAGCCATAACTTCTTTAGTTTTCTGTCCACATTACTGTATGAGGGATTATTTTTTGCAGGAAGAGTTGACATTTCAATGGTATCATTTATTTTATCATGTGATGCACTGGAAGGTGGGAAAAAAATCCAAGTCTTTTTAAATTGAAAGAAAAAGTGCAATTTTAAATTTTTGCTTTTTTATTTTACAATGTTCACTATACTGTAAAATTGGATTTTCCAGGTTTGTTCAATTATGCAGGTACCAAACATGTATAGTTTTTTTTTTATACAGGTTGTGAAAAAACCTTTGGAAATTTGTAAAAAAAAGAAACCTTTGTCTGTGTCACCATTTTCTAAGACTCTTTCATTTTTCAGATGGCTTATTTTTTGCGTCTAGAGCTTACTGATACTATTTTGGGGTAGATATGTTCTTTTAATAGCCTCTTATTACATTTTATTGCAATGTGACAGAGGCCAAGAAAAGGAATTCTACTGTTTTTATTTTTTTTCCCGTTGAGCTGTTTAGTTTACCCATTGCATTAATTTACTTTACATTTTGAAAGATTGGCCTTTATGAACGCAGCTATAACATAAGTGTATTTTTTTTTCGCATGATTTTATTTTTAATCGGGCAACATGGGGGCGATTTGAACTTTTTTTTATATATATTTTTAAAAACATTTGCTTTTTACTGTATTTAATAGTCCTCTTAAGGGACTTGAAGCTGCAATCATTTGTCGTCTGATTACTTGCTAAACATAGCAATGCATCAGCTATCACCTGGTAAAAATGGGGGCTGGGCGGGCGAGCCAGCATCAAAGGCAAGGATATGCCGTTAAGCGCTCAAGAAACTAACATTATTATAAGTGCAAAAAGTGTCAAAAAAAAGTAGACGAAATAACATTTGAATAACGTTTTGAGCAAAACTGCCGTGCTGTGTTATGCAGAGGAGGATGTTAAGAAGGCGGTACAGGCACAGGAATTCTTGATTGATAGTTTAATACCCTCTATATTATTCCTTTGAGACCCCGTAGTAGATAACCTAGAGTGTCAGTGTATAGGTTTTGCCTATAGTGTTCGTTCATGACCCATTTATACATTACGTATCATGATGCTTTAAAAATGAGTACGAGTATTTGAAATCTCCTTCAGTAAAATCATTGTATATATGCTGCTATTTACATGTGCAAGTTTGATCGCTGTGGCATGTAATAGTGACAGATGACAGTTCAACATTTTGTGCACGTAGATTAAATCCCGATGGTAAATGCAGCGTCCCATGCGACTAAAACAAAAACAAACAAAGGAGCACTCGCTATCTGTTTGCTATATAGTTACATCCATCTTTTTTATTGTTTTTTCCTGATACTTTAGAATGCCACATCAACGAACCTGAAATGAAATATATACCTGATTGCACCTGCGTCTGTAAAATCTTTCCATAAAGCCACAGTTTAATCTGCGCGCAAATGCTCCTAGATGCACATCCATCAAGTATTTCCAGAATAATGCCGAGTTGTACTGATTTGTGATAATGTTCAAGGAAAATCAGCTTTCCAGCATGCTTGTTGAATACATTAGAATCTAATTGACACACTTTTTATAGCTATCTTGAGCAGATAATGACAGGGTAGTCTCAGCCAGGTGTATTATTAAAATGACACGGCAGGAAATCATTTTGAATTATGGTTCTAGAAGAACGGCTCTGTGAGGCCTGAAGTAATTCGTACTAAAGATTTTATGCCATAGTAAAAATGTTAATAAGGTCTAATAATAGAATTACATTCACATACTTTACAAGTAGGTACAAGCACACTCACCCACCAGCTTTCTCGCTAACCATTTAGTAAAATAAACCATACATAATATAAAATTGCATACATTTCAATACATGGGCCGACCATCGTCATAAATATAATATCAGTCAATTATAGATTTCGGCACCTTATTATTTACTTTGCTAGTATAGTTTATTAATATAAATCATTTAATGCAAATATTGATTTGCACTAATTTTACTGATGATATCCAATGGCAAGATCCTCAATGTGAACAGAATTTTGGTCGATATTTACATCAGTTGCAAAATGAACCCATTTAGGTGTCCAAAACACAGAAAAGGAAAACTTTTAACATTTTTACATATCTACCAATGATATTTTTTCTATGTCAGTTCCAAAAATCCTGTGGTGTTGGGAAATTAAAGGGAATCTGTCAGCAGGTTTTTGCTATGCAATCTGAAGACATCAGGAGATAAAGACTGAAACACTTAATTCAGGGATGTGTCAATTGTCACAGTGGGCTGTTGTTTGCTGTGAAGGATTTATCACTAAGGCTACGTTCACACTAGCGTTGTGCGCCGCTGCGTCGGCGACGCAACGCACAATGCACACAAAAATGCACCAAAACGCACGCAAAAACGCTGCGTTTTGCGACGCATGCGTCGTTTTTTGCCGAAATTTGGACGCAAGAAAAATGCAACTTGTTGCGTTTTCTTGGTCCGACGCTTGCAGCAAAAAAGACGTATGCATCGCACAACGCAACAAACAAAAACGCATGCGTCCCCATGTTAAATATAGGGGCGCATGACGCATGCGTCGCCGCTGCGTCGCCCGACGCAAAATAGCATAACGCTAGTGTGAACGTAGCCTAAGAGATTAACATTGCAGAACTAGCAACTAAGCATCTTATGGTCTATGGACTTTGTACACTGAGAGCCTGGTGTGAGCGGGGCTAGCTTTCTCAGCTCTGCTACATTGCTAGATTCAAAACTTCTGATTGTATGAATACTTTCACCTAATAATCTAAGTGATACATCATTGGATTCAGCTTCTCATAGCCTGCATCAGGTTGCTCTCAAATGAGGTAGCAAAAACCTGCTGACAGATTCCATGTAAGTGTCAATTAGAAAATATCTTATTAAGGTAGACCCACTTCTCAGTTTTTGAATTTCCACAAAAATGTAAAATAACCAATAATTTAGTTCAACTTCACAATTGTGTTCTATTTGTTGTTGATTCTTCACCAAAAATTTACATTTGGCATCTTTATGTTTGAAGCAAGATATGTGGGAAAAGGTTGAAAAGTTCCAGGGGGGCGAATACCTTCGCAAAGGCACTGTATATATGCACTAACAATAAAAATGTTAATTAACTTCTTAACATTCATTGAAAGTAAACCTTGCTGAAAGTGAATTAAATGCCGGATTTTTAGACGTTTAAGTATACCCTATGGATGTTTGAGAAATTATATTTCCTCTGAAAATTATATCTATCTCCTAAATGTGGATCCCTTAAAGTACCACACCAACATTTTATTTTAAATCCCTCACCCAATAGCTATTAGTACTGTATTTACAGTATATGTATTAACATACCTACTGATCTCTGTCACTGCCATTTCTAGTGCTTCTCCGGTCTCTCTCCTGTACAATGTGATGGCAGCTCTTTTTTATGGCAGCTCTCACACAACCGACTGCTACTTCCTTTCTTAATGTAGTTCTATGACAGCATTGTTCTAAGTCTCAGAAATTGACCTCTGGTCTACAGAGAAATGCTGCATGAGCCGGCTAATCAAATCTGTGGTCACAAGAACCAGAAGAAGATCGGAGATGCTTTGAAAACACAGATGATGGAGAACAGGAGGTATTGTAATTCAAACATTGAACATACCATACTGATAACTAGGGTTGAGCGACTTTTGTTTTTTTAGGGTCGGGTCGGGTTTCACGAAACCCAACTTTCTCAAAAGTCGGGTCGAGTGAAATCGGACGATCCTATTAAAAAGTCGGGGTCGGGGTCGGCCGAAACACAAAACCCAATGCAGTGCAATGGGATACTAATGGTTCCCAGGGTCTGAAGGAGAGGAAACTCTCCTTCAGGCCCTGGGATCCATATTTATTTGTAAAATAAAGAATAAAAATAAAAAATAGGGATATACTCACCCTTGGACGTGCCCTGGTACTAACCGGCAGCCTTCCTTCCTAAGAATGAGCACGTGAAGGACCATCGATGACGTCGCGGCTTGTGATTGGTCGTGTGACCGCTCATGTGACCGCTCACGCGACGTCATTGAAGGTCCTTCACGCGCTCATTCTTAGGAATGGAAGCTGACGGTTACAGCGGTTAGTACCAGGGCGCGTCCGAGGGTGAGTATATCCCTATTTTTTATTTTTATTCTTTATTTTACACATAAATATGGATTCCGATACCGCAAATATCGGCCGATATCCGATACTTGCAGTATCGGAATGAAACGCGACTTTTGCACGAAGATCGCCGACCTCATGGCCGACCTCACACTGGGATCGGGTCGGGTTTCATGAAACCTGACTTTGCCAAAGGTCGGCGACTTCTGAAAATGGCCGACCCGTTTCGCTCAACCCTACTGATAACTAACAAATGGGGACATTAAAAAAAAATATATAGAAAAAAAATCACTGGAATGTTACATTAATGCATGTGATCTAATGTGACAGGGGATGTATTGACACTCATGCGCACGGCTCTCCATTTATTTCTATGTGAAGCAGGTAGCTCCCACATAAATCAATAGAGAGCCACACAATCTCTGCTTCCAACTTACTATGATGAATGGAACTTAGGAGACCCCCATTCTGGAGGTAAGCTTGATGCCCAAATAAGTGTGGCTCCCAGAGGTGAGACCCAAATGGGCACTTCAGGGCTGCATATTGAGACTGGTAAGGGTCCCACTATTCAGCCCCATACCAATCCACAAGTTAGAACCTAATAATCTGGATTGATGATGATGACATTTAATAATGGAAATACTAATCAAAATATTCAAAAACATGATCTATATATTGTGTGAGCCATAGGGAGGCAAAGGTAATAGACACATCAAAGGCCCTGCTCTTTTATGTATTCTAAGGCTGTGTGCACACATTGTTGATTTTTTCGCGTTTTTTTGCGATAAATACGCTATAAAACTGCAAAAAAAAAGCATACATTATGCATCCCATCATTTAGAATGAATTCGCAATTATTGTGCGCATGATGCGTTTTTTTCCGCGAAAAAAAACGCATTGCGGTAAAAAACGCATGTTTAATAATTTTGAGGATTTTTGTGGATTTTCCACTATGTAATGCATTGGGAAATGTCCAGAAAAATCCGCCAAAAAACGCACCAAAAACGCACCAAAACCACGGTAAAAACGTGCAAAAAACGCGTAAAATACTCATGCAGATTTCTTGCAGAAAATTTCAGGTTTTTCTCAGGAAATTTCTGCAAGAAATCCTGAACGTGTGCACATAGCCTAAATGGCACCCTGTCAAAGATTTTGAAAGTGTGCTGAGAAGCTTCAAACTACATATCTGTTATTTGGTGTGCCGATTACAAGTTACACATCTGGTATACAAGTAATCATAAGAGAAGTTTGGATAATAGTATCACAGGGCCTACTACTGCAAACAGCAGACCCATATATCAATGCTCAGCCAAGTGCAAAACCGACTATAGCAAGTAGTAATTTCAGCTAAAGGCAGCACTATCCTAGCATAACTTACCTATACAGGAGTCCGCACAGTTCTGCAATATCAAAGATCAGTTAAGTGCGTGCTGTTCACAGCATAGATCTAAGAAGACCTGTGTTACAAATAGGTATAATGCAATGTAATATTATGAATTCAGGACTAGGAAATATGTTGCAGTGTCCTATCCAGCGTTGCTATATATTGCAGTTGTTTTCCAATGTAGATTTTTTTTCAGGGTAAAGCTCATACTGTACAGTAGTTAAAATGCAAGAATGTGTCTGCTTATGAAAGAGGATTGAATCCCCTGGTAATAAAGAGGTTAATACTTTCTGTAGAAACCGTCACCACTGCTTGCAATCACGCATCCAAGAGTCTCATTTGTCTACTCAATATCTGTAACGATTCTGTATACCTGAGTGTTTCCGTATCCATCTTCAGTCTTATTTTCATGGACTCGGCTCCCAGAGGTGTGTTGTGAAGGTACATTAGGAAGAAAATGATGCGTGAATATATGTATAGCATTAAAAGACGTGGTTGAGAATGGGAAGACAGGATTGGCACTCGATTTTCTACTTTGCCTGAAGGCCACATCATATAAAAAATGTAGATTGTCTAACTGTGGCGCATTAAATAGAAGAATGGCAGCATTTCTTCTCTATAATTGGTAAAATTCAGAGCTGCCACATTGTCTTCGTAGCTCATTTAACATTCTGCACACAATAGTATTCTCCACTATTGTATATCTATATGATGCCATGTTGTACACTATGAAACTAAATGATGCTATACATTACACGCATTTCCACAAATCAAGGCTATCGCTAAGAAGTAAACATTTCAGAATCTCATGTCATGGAAATTAAGTTGATCACGACCTTAATGATTCCTTCCAACCAATGATATACAAATAAACAAGAAAATTGAAGCTCAACACATGGATTTGTTTCATGCCCACAATAAAATTCCTTTGTAAGAGTTGTGAAGGAGGTAGACGATTTATTCGAGCAAGAGTTTATTTTTTCAGAGAAAGTCAATACTTTGAGTGCGAGAAATCGATGTTCTTTATAGTGTATTAAGCTGTCTGTTATTGAACATACAACCAAGTTACACTCTTCTCCAGAGAAAGGCAAAATGAGAAAGTAAATATAAGTAATGAAAAATGCTTTGTTTCTTTTCTTGGTTGTTTATTTGATGTCAATATTTTTAGCAAAGTCATACACATAATCTCAAGTCTCATCTGTTGCTGTCTCCAGTGGGGGTCATAATCTCTCTTTTCTATCTGGGACACACAAACACGCTAGATACAATTCCATATGAAGTCATTTAAGTATGTTTTTGGAGTATGAGGAAAAGGTCATTTACAGAAAAGGTAAGTGTAAGGGCGTTCTGTCAGTGGTCATCTGGCAGCTCTAAAATGGCTACCAAGGAGAGGCTTAGTGAAAACTAGTGTTGAGAATTCCGATACCGCAAGTATCGGGTATCGGCCGATATTTGCGGTATCGGAATTCCCGCGTATCGGATACCGGAATCGGAAGTTCCCAGAATTCAAACTGAACGCAGCAGCCAATGAGGAATGATTGGAAGTGTGGGCACATCCTGTTTAGCATGGTGGGCATGTAAGTACTGGCAAGGCTTGGATTGGCTGCTGAAATGATGTCACTCTGCACTATAAAAAATGCTGCCGCCATTTTGCGCTCACTCTGCTGTGATTTCAGTTAGGGACAGGACGCTGTGTTCTAACTGAGGGCCAGTCGAGCTAGCTAATTGCTTTATTTTCCTTTCCAAAGGCTAATTTAGCAAAACGCTGTGTGTTCTTCACTGTTCACCTTGCTCTTGCCTTGCAGCGCTGTTTTAACAGCGTTCTGCAAGGTCTCTGTGTGTGTGTGTGTGTGTGTGCAGCTCACTCTGTAGTCTGTGTGCAGCCATATACCCGGTTGTATTCAGCTCAGGGGGGGTTCACACTGCCTCACACAGTTGTCCTTTTTTGCTCTTAGTGCAGCCTGCTGCACATTTTTTCTCAAATTTCCTATTAGTGTTTTTCACCAGTCTCTATTGTGGAAAAACACTACATAGGATAACCTAGAGGGGGGGTTTTGGGCCTTGCAGCGCCGTTTACGGCTGTCTGCACGGTCTCCGTGTGAGCCCAGCTCGCCCTGTAATCTGTGTGCAGCCATAGCCGGTTGGATTCAGCTCAGGGTTCGTTACTGGCTCATACCTTGAGAAAAATTTTACTTTTTTTCAAATAGTGCAGCCTGTTTAAAATTTGAAAAAAAAAAATTCCCTATTAGTGTTTTTCCACCCGTCTCCAGCTAAATAGTGGAAAAACACTATATAGGATAACCTAGAGGAGGGTTTTTTGGCCTTGCAGCGCCGTTTACGGCTGTCTGCACGGTCTCTGTGTGAGCCCAGCTCGCCCTGTAGTCTGTGTGCAGCCATAGCCGGTTGGATTCAGCTCAGGGTTCGTTACTGGCTCATACCTAGAGAAAAATTTTACTTTTTTTCAAATAGTGCAGCCTGTTTAACCCCTTTCTGCCATCAGACGTACTATTGCGTCCATGGGGGGTGGGCCCTACTTCCCAAGGACGCAATAGTACGTCATATGCGATCGGCAGCGCTCACGGGGGGAGCGGCGCCGATCGCGGCCGGGTGTCAGCTGCCTATCGCAGCTGACATCCGGCACTATGTGCCAGGAGCGGTCACGGACCGCCCCCGGCACATTAACCCCCGGCACACCGCGATCAAAGATGATCGCGATGTGCCGGCGGTACAGGGAAGCACCGCGCAGGGAGGGGGGCTCCCTGCGGGCTTCCCTGAGCCCCCCGCAGCAACGCGATGTGATCGCGTTGCTGCGAGGGTCTTGCCGCCCTCCCTCCCTGCTCCAGGTCCCGGATCCAAGATGGCCGCGGATCCGGGTCCTGCAGGGAGGGAGGTGGCTTCACAGAGCCTGCTCAGAGCAGGCACTGTGAAGCCTGCACTGCTGCATGTCAGATCAGTGATCTGACAGAGTGCTGTGCAAACTGTCAGATCACTGATCTGTGATGTCCCCCCCTGGGACAAAGTAAAAAAGTAAAAAAAAAATTTTCCAAATGTGTAAAAAAAATTAAAAAAAAATATTCCTAAATAATGAAAAAAAAAAAAAAATATTCCCATAAATACATTTCTTCATCTAAATAAAAAAAAAAAAAAACAATAAAAGTACACATATTTAGTATCGCCGCGTCCGTATCGACTCGCCCTATAAAACTGGCACACTAGTTAACCCCTTCAGTAAACACCGTAAGAAAAAAAAAAAAAAAACGAGGCAAAAAACGACGCTTTATTATCATACCGCCGAACAAAAAGTGGAATAACACGTGATCAAAAAGACAGATATAAACAACCATGGTACCGCTGAAAGCGTCATCTTGTCCCGCAAAAAACGAGCCACCATACAGCATCATCAGCAAAAAAATGAAAAAGTTATAGTCCTGAGAATAAAGCGATGCCAAAATAATTATTTTTTCTATAAAATAGTTTTTATCGTATAAAAGCGCCAAAACATAAAAAAATGATATAAATGAGATGTCGCTGTAATCGTACTGACCCGAAGAATAAAACTGCTTTATCAATTTTACCAAACGCGGAACGGTATAAACGCCTCCCCCAAAAGAAATTCATGAATAGCTGGTTTTTGGTCATTCTGTCTCACAAAAATCGGAATAAAAAGCGATCAAAAAATGTCACGTGCCCGAAAATGTTACCAATAAAAACGTCAACTCGTCGCGTAAAAAACAAGACCTCACATGACTGTGTGGACCAAAATATGGAAAAATTATAGCTCTCAAAATGTGGTAACGCAAAAAATATTTTTTGCAATAAAAAGCGTCTTTCAGTGTGTGACGGCTGCCAATCATAAAAATCCGCTAAAAAACCCGCTATAAAAGTAAATCAAACCCCCCTTCATCACCCCCTTAGTTAGGGAAAAATAAAAAAATGTATTTATTTCCATTTTCCCATTAGGGCTAGGGTTAGGGCTAGGGTTAGGGCTAGGGTTAGGGCTAGTGTTAGGGTTAGGGCTAGGGTTAGGGCTAGGGTTAGGGCTAGGGCTAGGGTTAGGGCTAGGGTTAGGGCTAGGGTTAGGGTTAGGGCTAGGGTTAGGGTTAGGGCTAGGGTTAGGGCTAGGGTTAGGGCTAGGGTTAGGGTTAGGGCTAGGGTTAGGGCTAGGGTTAGGGCTAGGGTTAGGGCTAGTGTTAGGGTTAGGGCTAGGGTTAGGGCTAGGGTTAGGGCTAGGGCTAGGGTTAGGGCTAGGGTTAGGGCTAGGGTTAGGGCTAGGGTTAGGGTTAGGGCTAGGGTTAGGGTTAGGGTTAGGGCTAGGGTTAGGGCTAGGGTTAGGGTTAGGGCTAGGGTTAGGGCTAGGGTTAGGGCTAGGGTTAGGGCTAGGGTTAGGGCTAGGGTTAGGGTTGGGGCTAGGGTTAGGGCTAGGGTTAGGGCTAGGGTTAGGGCTACAGTTAGGGTTGGGGCTAAAGTTACAGTTAGGGTTTAGATTACATTTACAGTTGGGAATAGGGTTGGGATTAGGGTTAGGGGTGTGTCAGGGTTAGAGGTGTGGTTAGGGTTACCGTTGGAATTAGGGTTAGGGGAGTGTTTGGATTAGGGTTTCAGTTATAATTGGGGGGTTTCCACTGTTTAGGCACATCAGGGGCTCTCCAAAAGCGACATGGCGTCCGATCTCAATTCCAGCCAATTCTGCGTTGAAAAAGTAAAACAGTGCTTCTTTCCTTCCGAGCTCACCCGTGTGCCCAAACAGGGGTTTACCCCAACATATGGGGTATCAGCGTACTCAGGACAAATAGGACAACAACTGTTGGGGTCCAATTTCTCCTGTTACCCTTGGGAAAATACAAAACTGGGGGCTAAAAAATAATTTTTGTGGGAAAAAAAAGATTTTTTATTTTTACGGCTCTGCGTTATAAACTGTAGTGAAACACTTGGGGTTCAAAGTTCTCACAACACATCTAGATAAGTTCCCGGGGGGGTCTAGTTTCTAATATGGGGTCACTTGTGGGGGGTTTCTACTGTTTAGGTACATTAGGGGCTCTGCAAACGCAATGTGACGCCTGCAGACCATTCCATCTAAGTCTGCATTCAAATGGCACTCCTTCCCTTCCGAGCCCTCCCATGCGCCCAAACAGTGGTTTCCCCCCACATATGGGGTATCAGCGCACTCAGGACAAATTGGACAACACATTTTTGGGTCCAATTTCTCCTGTTACCCTCGGGAAAATACAAAACTGGGGGCTAAAAAATAATTTTTGTGGGAAAAAATTTTTGTTTTATTTTTACGGCTCTCCATTATAAACCTCTGTGAAGCCCTTGGTGGGTCAAAGCGCTCACCACACATCTAGATAAGTTCCTTAGGGGGTCTACTTTCCAAAATGGTGTCACTTGTGAGTGGTTTCTACTATTTAGGTACATTAGGGGCTCTGCAAACGCAACATGGCGTCTCATCTCAATTCCTGTCAATTTTGCATTGAAAAGTCAAACGGCGCTCCTTCCTTTCCGAGCTCTCCCATCCGCCCAAACAGTGGTTTACCCCCACATATGGGGTATCAGCGCACTCAGGACAAATTGTACAACAACTATTGGGGTCCAATTTCTTCTCTTACCCTTGGAAAAATAAAAAATTGGGGGCGAAAAGATAATTTTTGTGAAAAAATATGATTTTTTTATTTTTACGGTTCTGCATTATAAACTTCTGTGAAGCACTGGGTGGGTCAAAGTGCTCACCACACCTCTAGATAAGTTCCTTAGGGGGTCTACTTTCCAAAATGGTGTCACTTGTGGGGGGTTTCAATGTTTAGGCACATCAGTGGCTTTCCAAACGCAACATGGCATCCCATCTCAATTCCTGTCAATTTTGCATTGAAAAGTCAAACGGCGCTCCTTCCCTTCCGAGCTCTCCCATCCGCCCAAACAGTGGTTTACCCCCACATATGGGATATCAGCTTACTCAGGACAAATTGTACAACAACTATTGGGGTCCAATTTCTTCTCTTACCCTTGGAAAAATAAAAAATTGGGGGCGAAAAGATAATTTGTGTGAAAAAATATGATTTTTTATTTTTACGGTTCTACATTATAAACTTCTGTGAAGCACTTGGTGGGTGAAAGAGCTCACCACACCTCTATATAAGTTCCTTAGGGGGTCTACTTTCCAAAATGGTGTCACTTGTGGGGGGTTTCAATGTTTAGGCACATCAGGGGCTCTCCAAACGAAACATGGTGTCCCATCTCAATTCCTGTCAATTTTGCATTGAAAAGTCAAATGGCGCTCCTTCGCTTCCGAGCTGTGCCATGCGCCCAAACAGTGGTTTACCCCCACATGTGGGGTATTGGCGTACTCAGGACAAATTGTACAACAATGATTGCGGTCCATTTTCTCCTGTTACCCTTGGTAAAATAAAACAAATTGGAGCTGAATTAAATTTTTTGTGAAAAAAAGTTAAATGTTCATTTTTATTTAAACATTCAAAAAATTCCTGTGAAGCACCAGAAGGGTTAATAAACTTCTTGAATGTGGTTTTAAGCACCTTGAGGGGTGTAGTTTTTAGAATGGTGTCACACTTGGGTATTTTCTATCATATAGACCCCTCAAAATGACTTCAAATGAGATGTGGTCCCTAAAAAAAAATGGTGTTGTAGAAATGAGAAATTGCTGGTCAACTTTTCACCCTTATAACTCCCTAACAAAAAAAAATTTTGGTTCCAAAATTGTGCTGATGTAAAGTAGACATGTGGGAAATGTTACTTATTAAGTATTTTGTGTGACATATATCTGTGATTTAATTGCATAAAAATTCAAAGTTGGAAAATTGCGAAATTTTCATAATTTTCGCCAAATTTCCGTTTTTTTCACAAATAAACGCAGGTACTATCAAAGAATTTTTACCATTGTCATGAAGTACAATATGTCACGAGAAAACAATGTCAGATTCACTGGGATCCGTTGAAGCGTTCCAGAGTTATAACCTCATAAAGGGACAGTGGTCAGAATTGTAAAAATTGGCCCGGTCATTAACGTGCAAACCACCCTTGGGGGTAAAGGGGTTAAAATTTGAAAAACAAAAATTCCTATTAGTGTCTTTCCACTCGTATCCAGCTAAATAGTGGAAAAACACTATATAGGATAACCTAGAGGAGGGTTTTTTGGCCTTGCAGCGCCGTTTACGGCTGTCTGCATGGTCTCCGTGTGAGCCCAGCTCGCCCTGTAGTCTGTGTGCAGCCATAGCCGGTTGGATTCAGCTCAGGGTTCGTTACTGGCTCATACCTTGAGAAAAATTTAACTTTTTTTCAAATAGTGCAGCCTGTTT
The DNA here is from genome assembly GCF_032444005.1 of Ranitomeya imitator. Classification (NCBI taxonomy): domain Eukaryota; kingdom Metazoa; phylum Chordata; class Amphibia; order Anura; family Dendrobatidae; genus Ranitomeya; species Ranitomeya imitator. The sequence continues at coordinate 229,758,725 of NC_091285.1, read as the reverse complement.
AAAATTTGAAAAAAAAAATTCCTATTAGTTTCTTTCCACTCGTATCCAGCTAAATAGTGGAAAAACACTATATAGGATAACCTAGAGGAGGGTTTTTTGGCCTTGCAGCGCCGTTTACGGCTGTCTGCACGGTCTCCGTGTGATTTAAACTAGCTCTGTAGCCCGATCTGCACAAAAAAAAAAGTTAAGTTCACCAAACACAACTTAACACTTGTGTAGGCCACATTTGAAAAATAATAAAGTTTAGTCCACAATTTACAACATTAGTGTTTCTTACACCTGTTAGGAGGAGCATTTCAGGAATAAGCACACTAAGGCCTTAGTACTTTTCTGCTTATCTTTATCTGTCAACCAAGATGAAGAGGGCAGGGAGTAAGGCACGTGGGCGTGGGCGCGGAGCAGGGAGAGGAGCAGGGAGAGGACGTGCTGATTCTGTGCCTGCTGCGGGCGCCGGTGACTCGTCGTCACTCAGTTTCAGCAGGGAACAGTCCTTCATGCGCAGCTTTGTCGGAGAGCGCCGTGCACCGCTGCTACGTGAAGACCAAATTGAAGCCGTTGTCGGGTGGATGGCAGCTAACGCCTCGGCATCGACTTCAGTTAGTGCCACATCCTCTCAGGCACAGAGCACTGGAGAGCAGCCATCTGTCTCTTCACCACCTGCCAAATTGGCCAGGCAGTCAGAGAGCCCAGGACAGGAGCCGTCTCTACTTCTGTTCTCTGAATCTCTTGGCTTGGAAACAGGGGGCCAGCCAAGCAGCATTGGAGAAATGGAAGAAGAGGCAGTGTGCAGTGATGCCCAAAAGCTTTATCTCTCTGACTCTGAAGAGGCAGGTGGGCCAGTGCCTCCGGTGACCACAGCGCAGTACGCATCTGATGATGAAACTCAGGTGCCGCTTTCTGATGCGTACTGTGCTGCCGAGACTACCCAGGAGGAGCAGTTGGTGGCAGAGGGTAGTGGAGATGATGAGGTCCTTGACCCATCGTGGCGTGAGGAACAGGAAGGTGGTGGGAGCAGCTCTGAGGAAGAGCTTCCCCTTACAGGCCAAAGAGGGAGAGGGAGGGGGAAGACTGCGGAGCCTGTAGCCTCCACTTTGGCACCCGTTAGGAGCCTGTCTCTTTCCAAAGCCAAAAAGGGCGCTCCCAAGACTTGCAGTGCCTGGTCCTTTTTTGACACAGTTGCAGATGACATTTGTTTTGTCAAATGCAAGCTGTGTCATCAGAAAGTAAAAAGAGGTAAAAGTGTCAGCAACCTCAATACCACAAATATGTGGAAACATGTGCGGAACAGGCACGCGGTGGAGTTACAGAAACACAGTGAAGACATAGGCCAACCAACCAATAGCGGCAGCTACCACCTCTTCATCTCATGTTGCCTCTTCCTCCACTGTTGTCCAGAGACCTAGTGTAATTCCACCCACAGCACCACCTTCCCAGTCATCCTCACACTCCCAGTCTACTCTACAGCCATCGGTAGTCCAGGCATGGGAGAAAAGGCGGGCATTCTCGGCCAACCACCCCCGAGCACAGGCTCTGAATGCAGGCATTGCCAAACTGTTGTCCCTGGAAATGCTCTCGTTCAGGCTGGTGGAGACTGACAGCTTCCGTGACTTGATGGCATTGGCAGTCCCACAGTACAAGGTGCCCAGCCGCTTTTACTTCAGCAGGCAGGCTGTCCCTGCCCTGCACAGGCATGTTGAGGCAAACATAAAACATGCGCTACTGAACGCCGTCAGTAGCAAGGTCCACCTCACCACCGATGCGTGGACCAGTCAGCATGGACAGGGGCGATATGTTTCCCTCACTGCCCATTGGGTTAATGTTGTTGAGCCAGGTACAGATCGTGCGAGTGGCGCAGGATGTGTCCTGCCCACTCCAAGGATTGCAGGAATCCAGTCTGTACACACCGACTCCTCCTCTTACACCAGTTCCTCTGATTCCTCTCTGCAGGATCCGTCACAGTCCACCTCCACATGGACCCGTGAACGTTTACCTATGACCGACATGAGCACAGCCGTGACCAAACGTCAGCAGGCCGTCTTGAAACTAGTTTCATTGGGGCATCGAAGCCACACAGCACAGGAGCTCTGGAATGCCATCAAGCAGGAGAGCGATGTGTGGTTACTGCCAGCGAATCTCCAGCCAGGCATGGTAGTGTGTGACAATGGCCGAAATCTGGTGGCAGCTTTGGCCCTTGGCAACCTCACTCACATCCCATGTCTGGCACATGTGCTCAATTTGGTTGTGCAGAGTTTTCTGAGGGACTATCCGGATCTTGATGCCCTGCTGCACAAGGTCCGCCTAGAGTGTGCTCACTTGCGGCGTTCCAGCTTGGCCAGATCCCGCATTGCTGCTCTGCAGCGCCGATTCCGCCTTCCGGAACACCGCATCATATGTGACCTACCTACCCGGTGGAATTCCACGTTACATATGTTGGAGCGGTTGTGTGAGCAGCAGCAAGCAGTTATGGAGTACCAGCTGCATCAGGCGCAAAGAAGTCGCAGTCAGCGCCGATCAGACTTCACAACCACAGAGTGGGCCACTATGAAGGACGTCTGCCAGGTTTTGCGTCCTTTTGATTATTCCACGCGGATGGCAAGTGCAGATGATGCACTAGTCAGCATGACTGTCCCCCTTATCTGCCTGCTTCAGCAAACTTTGCAAGGGTTAAGGGATGATGTTGTGGAAGAGGTGGAGGATGAGGAGTCACCTTTTCCATCAGCTTCTGGAGAGTCAGCGCCACGTGGTTCCTCACAAAGGGGTACGCAGGGGCCAATTTGTGAGGAGGATGAGGAGGAGTCAATGGAGGAGGAAGAGCTCCGTCCAGAGGAGGGAGCGACACAATTGTCCAGTGGTCAGTGTGTACAGCGAGGGTGGGGTGATGACGAGCGGGCAGAGATCATGTCTCAAGCAGGGGACAGCGTTTCTGGGCCAGTTGGCACTCTGCAGCACATGGTGGATTTCATGCTGCAGTGCCTGAGAAACGACCGCCGCATCGACCACATTCTCAACATGCCTGATTATTGGGTGTTCACCCTCCTCGATCCTTGCTACCGGGACAACATCCAAAACCTCATCCCTGCGTTGACCCGGGAGCGTAAATTGCGGGAGTACCACGACACACTGGTGAATTCCATCATCTTCTCCTGTCCAACTGAGAGGAGTGCTGCTAGTGCTTTACAAAGCAGCTCAGTGCGTCGAGGCAGTGGGGGAGGTTGACCGGCTTACTTTCCTGAAAATGAACCAGGCCTGGATCTCGCAGGAATTTGCCACTCCTCTGCCTGATTAAGTAATTGGGTGTCATCCAGGTCTCCTGCTGTGTTCATCTTTCTACCACCTGAACTGCTATTCCTGGGCTCCAACACCGCCAGTTGCGGCTCAGAAGTGCAGGCTGCACAGTAAAAACATACGACCCAGTGTTATTGGGTTTCAGTAACGTCAGCTGATCCCCAGCTGTGTAGCCGGCAATGTGTCCTGCGACTGCCACGCTGGCACAACAACCTAAATGTAAGGGAACCTGTCCCCCCCCCCCCGTCGTTTGTTACTGAAAGAGCCATCTTGTGCAGCAGTAATGCTGCACAAGGAAAAGGTAGCTCCTTTTTTTTAGCTCTTTGCACACGCAGAACTTAACACTTATAAAATGTGTTCACTGATACCGTTATACCGTCCCGGAGCTGGGACTTTCCTTCGTAATGTGACGCAGCACAGCCGTCATTCCTACCCCCTTGGTGCCATGCGCTGCCTCCTCAGCGTTGTTTTAAGCTGTCACGGAGCCTGCGCTGTTCTGTTATCCCTTGGGCATGCCCTATTTGCGCTGCCTGTCTTCTGACATAATTTGGTGTCAGGCTGGCTGCGCCTGTGCGGCCGCGCTGCCCGAGATCCCGCCTCGCAGTGTCTTCTGATTGAGTCACACTGCGGGCCTGGGATCCATGGGCATGCGCAGTGCATATCTTCCCCTCGGGCTCTCGCTCATTTCCCTCCGCCTTCTTTAGACTGTGCGCCGTCAGCTGATCCCTAGCATGCCACGGCCGTGACACCGCACAGTCTGAAGAAGAGGGAAGGAGGGGAGTGAGAGTCGAGGTTATGCACTGTGCATGCCCATGGTTCCAAGGCCCGCAGTGGGATTACGTTAGACGAGACTGCGAGGTGGGATCTGGAGCAGCGTGGACGCACAGGCACTGACAGCCTGACACCAAATTATGTCAGAACACAGGCAGCGCTAATTGGGCATGGCCAAGGGCTAACAGAACAGCGCAGGCTCTGTGACAGCTTAAAACAACGCTGAGGAGGCAGCGCACGGCATCAAGGGGATAGGAATGACAGCTGTGCTGTGTCCCATTACGAAGGAAATTCGCACCTCCGGAACGGTTTAACGGTATAAAGGGACACATTTTTAGTGTTTACTTCGGTGTTTGCAAGGAGCATAATTAAAAGAGCAACCTTTTCCTTTTGCATCCTTAGTGCTGCACAAGATGGCTCTTTCAGCTACAAACGTCTTGGGGGGGTTAAAGGTTCCCTTTCAACTTGCTCCAATCAGGCTTCGGCCTACACTCTGTTCCTCTGCTCCTCCTGCTGTCCCTGGGCTCTAACACCGCCAGTTGGTGCCTGGAAGTGCTGTGTGCACAGTCAACAGTCGCTCCTCTGTTATTGGGGTTCAGTAACGTCAGCTGATCCCCAGCTGTGTGTGCGGCAATACCTCCAATCTGCTCCTCCTGCTGTCCCTGGGCTCTAACACCGCCAGTTGGTGCCTGGAAGTGCTGTGTGCACAGTCAACAGTCGCTCCTCTGTTATTGGGGTTCAGTAACGTCAGCTGATCCCCAGCTGTGTGTGCGGCAATACCTCCAATCTGCTCCTCCTGCTGTCCCTGGGCTCTAACACCGCCAGTTGGTGCCTGGAAGTGCTGTGTGCACAGTCAACAGTCGCTCCTCTGTTATTGGGGTTCAGTAACGTCAGCTGATCCCCAGCTGTGTGTGCGGCAATACCTCCAATCTGCTCCTCCTGCTGTCCCTGGGCTCTAACACCGCCAGTTGGTGCCTGGAAGTGCTGTGTGCACAGTCAACAGTCGCTCCTCTGTTATTGGGGTTCAGTAACGTCAGCTGATCCCCAGCTGTGTATCCGGCAACGTGTCATGCGACCGCCACGCTGGCACAACTAAAATGTAAGGGGACCTGTCCCCCCCCCCTAGGCGTTTGTTACTGAAAGAGCCACCATGTGCAGCACTAATACTGCACAAGGGAAAGGTCGCTCTTGAAATTATGCTCCTTGCAAACGCTGAACTACACACTCATGTAATGTGTCCCCTCACACCGTCCAACCGTCCCGGAGGTGGGACTTTCCTTTGTAATGTGACGCAGCACAGCCGTCATTGCTACCCCCTTGGCACCGTGCGCTGCCTCCTTAGTGTTGTTTGATTCCGTCATGGACCCTGCGCTGTTATGTTATCCCTTGGCCATGCAGTTTGCGCTGCCCGTCCTCTGACATCATTTGTTGTCGTCCTGGCTGCGCCTGTGCGTCCACGCTGCCCGAAATCACACCTCGCAGTGTCGTCTCATGTGATCCCACAGTGGGCCTGGTATCCATGGCCATGCGCAGTGCATATACTAGCCTCTCACTCCCCTTCTTCACGCTTCTTCAGACTAGGCGGCGTCAGCTGATCCCTAATAGCATGCCACGGCCGTGACGCCGCACAGTCTGAAGAAGCAGGAAGGAGGTGAGTGAGAGGCGATGATATGCACTGCGCATGCCCATGGATCCCTGGCCCGCAGTGGGACTACATTAGATGACACTGCAAGGTTGGATCTCGGGCAGCTTGGACGCACAGGCACTGCCAGCCTGACACCTACATGATGTCAGAAGACGGGCACCGCTAACTGTGCATGGCCAAGGGATAACATTACAGCGCGGGCTCCGTGACAGAACCAAACAACGTTGAGGAGGTGGCGCCCGGCACCAAGGGGGTTGGAATGACGGCTGTGCTGTGTCACATTACAAAGGAAAGTCCCACTTCCGGGATGGTTTGACGGTGTGAGGGGACACATTATATGAGTGTGTACTTCAGCGTTTGCAAGGAGCATAATTTTCGGAGCCACCATTTTCCATGTGCAGTATTACTGCTGTGCAAGATGGCTCTTTCAGCAACAAATGCCTGGGGGGGGGGGGTTAAAGGTTCCCTTTCAACTTGCTCCACTGCAGGCTTCGGCCTACACTCTGCTCCTCTTTGATTCCCTGGGTTTCAACACTGTCAGTTGCCACCTGGAAGTGTTGTCTACACAGAAAAAACACTAGGTGATGTGTCAGTGGGGTTCAGCACCGCCAGCTGTTCCCCTGCTGTGTAGTCGGCAACGTGTCCAGCACAAGCCACGCTGGCACAACAGAACAAAAGCTGCCACCAGTGCAGGCTTCGGCCTACACTCTGCTCCTCTCCTCCTCCTGCTGACCCTGGGCTCAAACACCGCTAGTTTTTGCCCGGAAGTGCTAGCTGCACAGAGAAAAACACCAGCCAATGTGTTAGTGGGGTTCAGCAACGCCAGCTGTTCCCCTGCTGTGTAGCCGGCAACGTGACCTGCAAACGCCACGCAGGCACATGAACTGAAATTAAAGGGAACCTGGCCCCACCCCCCCAGGTGTTTCTATGTATAACAGCCACCTAGTACAGCAGTACTGCTGCATTTGTACAAGGTGGCTGACTTTTTCTCCTTGCCCACGTGGAACTCAACACGTACAAAATGTGTCTCATTGAGACCATTCCACTGTCCCTGAGGTGTGACTTTCCTTTCTAATGATACGCAGCACCCCCCTTGGTAGCGTTTCCCGTCTTTTGTCATCATGGTTAGCTGGCTGCGCCTGTGCATGCGCCCTGCTAGAAACAACGCCCCTCGTTGTCATATTTATTTTGTCAGCGAGGGTGTGGTTTATGGGCACGAGCAGTGCATATGTTCGCCAGTCTTAACTCATCTCCTTCCGCCTTCTTCAGACTGTGCGGCCTCCTGGCCATGGTAGGCGATAAGGGATCAGCTGAGGCCGCCCAGTCTGGAGCAGGTGTAAGGACATGTGTAAGCGGCAAACCTATTTACTGCACAAGGCCACGAATCCCAGCCACGCAGTGTGATTTTTTGAAAACACACTGTGGGTCTGGGATTCATGTCCATCGCTAACCGCAACGGCCGACATGAAATGAGGTCAGAAGACAGGAAGCGCTCACAGCGCATGGCCAAGGGATCACAATAGCGCAGACTCCTGTACAGCAAATAACAACGCTCAGGAATCTGCGCCCAGTACCTAGGTGCAAATTTTGACACCTGTGCTGCGTCTCCTTAAAAAGACAAGTCACGCCTCCACAACTGTTTGACAGTATAATGGGCTAAATAGTGTACGTGTTTTATTCAGCGTGTGCAAGGAGCAAACCAAATAGAGCAACCTTTTACTTGTGCAGCATTAATGCTGCACAAGGTGTGGCTCTTGTACCTTGCAACACCTGAGGGGGGTTAAAGGTAACCTTTGAAATTGGTTCAACTAGGCTTCGGCCTACACTCTGCTCCTCTCCTGCTGACCCTGGGCTCAAACACCGCTAGTTTTTGCCCGGAACTGCTAGCTGCACAGAGAAAAACACCAGTCAATGTGTTAGTGGGGTTCAGCACCGCCAGCTGTTCCCCTGCTGTGTAGTCGGCATCGTGTCCAGCACAAGCCACGCTGGCACAACTGACCAAAAGCTGCCACCAGTGCAGGCTTCGGCCTACACTCTGCTCCTCTCCTCCTCCTGCTGACCCTGGGCTCAAACACCGCTAGTTTCTGCCCGGAAGTGCTAGCTGCACAGAGAAAAACACCAGCCAATGTGTTAGTGGGGTTCAGCACCGCCAGCTGTTCCCCCGCTGTGTAGCCGGCATCGTGTCCAGCACAAGCCACGCTGGCACAACTGACCAAAAGCTGCACCAGTGCAGGCTTTGGCCTACACATTGCTCCTCTCCTCCTCCTGCTGACCCTGGGCTCTAACACCGCCAGTTTTTGCCCGGATATGCGAGCTGCACAGAGAAAAACACCAGTCAATGTGTCAGTGGGGTTCAGCAACGCCAGCTGTTCCCCTGCTGTGTAGCTTGCAACGTGACCTGCAAACGCCACGCAGGCACATGAACTGAAATTGAAGGGACCCTGCCCCCCACCCCCAGGTGTTTCTATGTAAAACAGCCACCTTGTACAGCAGTACTGCTGCATTTGTACAAGGTGGCTGACTTTTTCTCCTTGCCCACGTGGAACTCAACAAGTACAAAATGTGTCTCATTGAGACCATTCCACTGTCCCTGAGGTGTGACTTTCCTTTCTAATGATACGCAGCACCACCCTTGTTAGCGCTGCCCGTCTTTTGACATCATTGGTTAGCTGGCTGCGCCTGTGCGTCTGCCCTGCTCGAAACAACGCCCCTCGGTGTCTTATTTTTTTGAACAGCGAGGGTGTGATTGATGGGCATGTGCAGTGCATATGTTTGCCTGTGTTCACTCATCTCCTTCCGCCTTCTTCAGACTGGGTGTCCTCATGGCTGCAGCAGGCGATAAGGGATCAGATGAGGCCGCCCAGTCTGAAGCAGGTGTAAGGACATGTGTGAGCGTCAAACATATTTACTGAACAAGGCCACGAATCCCAGCCACGCAGTGTGATTTTTTGAAAACACAATGTGGGTCTGGGATTCATGTCCATCGCTAACCGTAACGGCCGACATTAAATGAGGTCAGAAGACAGGAAGCGCTCACAGCGCATGGCCAAGGGATCACAATAGCGCAGACTCCTGTACAGCAAATAACAACGCTCAGGAATCTGCGCACAGCAGCTAGGTGTAAATTTTGACACCTGTGCTGCATCTCCTTAAAAAGACAAGTCACGCCTCCACTACTGTTTGACAGTATAATGGGCTAAATAGTGTACGTGTTTTATTCAGCGTGTGCAAGGAGCAAAATTAAATAGAGCAACCTTTGACTTGTGCATCATTAATGCTGTTCAAGGTGTGGCTCTTGTACCTTGCAACACCTGAGGGGGGGTTAAAGGTAACCTTTGAAATTGGTTCAACTAGGCTTCGGCCTACACTCTGCTCCTCTACTCCTCCTGCTGACCCTGGGCTCAAACACCGCTAGTGTCTGCCCGGAACTGCTAGCTGCACAGAGAAAAACACCAGTCAATGTGTTAGTGGGGATCAGCAACGCTAGCTGTTCCCCTGCTGTGTAGTCGGCAACGTGTCCAGCACAAGCCACGCTGGCACAACAGAACAAAAGCTGCCACCAGTGCAGGCTTCGGCCTACACTTTGCTCCTCTCCTCCTCCTGCTGACCCTGGGCTCAAACAACGCCAGTTTCTGCCCGGACATGCTAGCTGCACAGAGAAAAACACCAGCCAATGTGTTAGTGGGGTTCAGCACCGCCAGCTGTTCCCCTGCTGTGTAGTCGGCATCGTGTCCAGCACAAGCCACGCTGGCACAACTGACCAAAAGCTGCCACCAGTGCAGGCTTCGGCCTACACTTTGCTCCTCTCCTCCTCCTGCTGACCCTGGGCTCAAACAACGCCAGTTTCTGCCGGACATGCTAGCTGCACAGAGAAAAACACCAGCCAATGTGTTAGTGGGGTTCAGCACCGCCAGCTGTTCCCCTGCTGTGTAGCTGGCAACGTGTCCTGCAAACGCCACGCAGGCACATGAACTGAAATTGAAGTGAACCTGCCCCCCACCCCCCCAGGTGTTTCTATGTATAACAGCCACCTTGTACAGCAGTACTGCTGCATTTGTACAAGGTGGCTGACTTTTTCTCCTTGCACACGTGGAACTCAACAAGTACAAAATGTGTCTCATTACAGACCATTACAATGTCCCTGAGGTGTGACTTTCCTTTTTAATGACACGCAGCACCCCCATTGTTAGCGCTGCCCGTCTCCTGACATCATTGGTTGGCTGGCTGTGCCTGTGCGTCCCCCCTGCCCGACACAACGCCCCCCGTTGTCTCATATATTTTGACTGCGAGGGTGTGATTGATGGGCACGAGCAGTGCATATGTTCCCCTGTCTTCACTCCCCTCCTTCCGCCTTCTTCTGACTGTGCGGCCTCATGGCCGCGGCATGCGATAAGGGATCAGCTGAGGCCGCCCAGTCTGAAGCAGGTGTAAGGACATGTGTGAGCGGCGAACATATTTACTGCACAAGGCCACAAATCCCAGCACCGCAGTGTGACTTTAGGAAAAGCCACTGTGGGTCTGGGATTTATGGCCATCGTTAACCGCACCGGCCAACATGAAATGAGGTCATGAGACGGCCTGCACTAACAGGGTATTGCCAAGGGATAACACAAGAGCGCAGTTTCCTGTACTGCAAATAACAACGGTAAGGAATCTGCGCCCAGCACCTAAGTGTAAATTTGTACACCTGTGCTGCGTCTCCTTAAAAAGACTAGTAGTCACGCCTCCACTACTGTTTGACAGTATAATGGGCTAAATAGTGTACGTGTTTAATTCAGCGTGTGCAAGGAGCAAAATTAAATAGAGCAACCTTTGACTTGTGCATCATTAATGCTGTTCAAGGTGTGGCTCTTGTACCTTGCAACACCTGAGGGGGGGGTTAAAGGTAACCTTTGAAATTGGTTCAACTAGGCTTCGGCCTACACTCTGCTCCTCTCCTCCTCCTGCTGACCCTGGGCTCAAACACCGCTAGTTTTTGCCCGGAACTGCTAGCTGCACAGAGAAAAACACCAGTCAATGTGTTAGTGGGGTTCAGCAACGCCAGCTGTTCCCCTGCTATGTAGTCGGCAACGTGTCCAGCACAAGCCACGCTGGCACAACAGAACAAAAGCTGCCACCAGTGCAGGCTTCGGCCTACACTTTGCTCCTCTCCTCCTCCTGCTGACCCTGGGCTCAAACAACGCCAGTTTCTGCCCGGACATGCTAGCTGCACAGAGAAAAACACCAGCCAATGTGTTAGTGGGGTTCAGCACCGCCAGCTGTTCCCCTGCTGTGTAGTCGGCATCGTGTCCAGTACAAGCCACGCTGGCACAACTGACCAAAAGCTGCCACCAGTGCAGGCTTCGGCCTACACTTTGCTCCTCTCCTCCTCCTGCTGACCCTGGGCTCAAACAACGCCAGTTTCTGCCCGGACATGCTAGCTGCACAGAGAAAAACACCAGCCAATGTGTTAGTGGGGTTCAGCACCGCCAGCTGTTCCCCTGCTGTGTAGCTGGCAACGTGTCCTGCAAACGCCACGCAGGCACATGAACTGAAATTGAAGGGAGCCTGCCCCCCACCCCCCCAGGTGTTTCTATGTATAACAGCCACCTTGTACAGCAGTACTGCTGCATTTGTACAAGGTGGCTGACTTTTTCTCCTTGCACACGTGGAACTCAACAAGTACAAAATGTGTCTCATTACAGACCATTACAATGTCCCTGAGGTGTGACTTTCCTTTTTAATGACACGCAGCACCCCCATTGTTAGCGCTGCCCGTCTCCTGACATCATTGGTTGGCTGGCTGTGCCTGTGCGTCCCCCCTGCCCGACACAACGCCCCCCGTTGTCTCATATATTTTGACTGCGAGGGTGTGATTGATGGGCACGAGCAGTGCATATGTTCCCCTGTCTTCACTCCCCTCCTTCCGCCTTCTTCTGACTGTGCGGCCTCATGGCCGCGGCATGCGATAAGGGATCAGCTGAGGCCGCCCAGTCTGAAGCAGGTGTAAGGACATGTGTGAGCGGCGAACATATTTACTGCACAAGGCCACGAATCCCAGCACCGCAGTGTGACTTTAGGAAAAGCCACTGTGGGTCTGGGATTTATGGCCATCGTTAACCGCACCGGCCAACATGAAATGAGGTCATGAGACGGCCTGCACTAACAGGGTATTGCCAAGGGATAACACAAGAGCGCAGTTTCCTGTACTGCAAATAACAACGGTAAGGAATCTGCGCCCAGCACCTAGGTGTAAATTTGTACACCTGTGCTGCGTCTCCTTAAAAAGACTAGTAGTCACGCCTCCACTACTATTTGACAGTATAATGGGCTAAATAGTGTACGTGTTTAATTCAGCGTGTGCAAGGAGCAAAATTAAATAGAGCAACCTTTGACTTGTGCATCATTAATGCTGTTCAAGGTGTGGCTCTTGTACCTTGCAACACCTGAGGGGGGGGTTAAAGGTAACCTTTGAAATTGGTTCAACTAGGCTTCGGCCTACACTCTGCTCTTCTCCTCCTCCTGCTGACCCTGGGCTCAAACACCGCTAGTTTTTGCCCGGAACTGCTAGCTGCACAGAGAAAAACACCAGTCAATGTGTTAGTGGGGTTCAGCAACGCCAGCTGTTCCCCTGCTGTGTAGTCGGCAACGTGTCCAGCACAAGCCACGCTGGCACAACAGAACAAAAGCTGCCACCAGTGCAGGCTTCGGCCTACACTTTGCTCCTCTCCTCCTCCTGCTGACCCTGGGCTCAAACAACGCCAGTTTCTGCCCGGACATGGTAGCTGCACAGAGAAAAACACCAGCCAATGTGTTAGTGGGGTTCAGCACCGCCAGCTGTTCCCCTGCTGTGTAGTCGGCATCGTGTCCAGCACAAGCCACGCTGGCACAACTGACCAAAAGCTGCCACCAGTGCAGGCTTCGGCCTACACTTTGCTCCTCTTTTCCTCCTGCTGACCCTGGGCTCAAACAACGCCAGTTTCTGCCCGGACATGCTAGCTGCACAGAGAAAAACACCAGCCAATGTGTTAGTGGGGTTCAGCACCGCCAGCTGTTCCCCTGCTGTGTAGCTGGCAACGTGTCCTGCAAACGCCACGCAGGCACATGAACTGAAATTGAAGGGAGCCTGCCCCCCACCCCCCCAGGTGTTTCTATGTATAACAGCCACCTTGTACAGCAGTACTGCTGCATTTGTACAAGGTGGCTGACTTTTTCTCCTTGCACACGTGGAACTCAAAACGTACAAAATGTGTCTCATTGAGACCATTCCACTGTCCCTGAGGTGTGACTTTCCTGGTGTGACTTTCCTTTCTAATGATACGCAGCACCCCCCTTGGTAGCGCTTCCCGTCTTCTGACATCATTGGTTGGCTTGTTGCGCCTGTGCGTCCGCCCTGCCTGAAACAATGCTCCTCGTTGTCTTATTTTGACTGCGAGGGTGTGATTGATGGGCACGAGCAGTGCATATCTTCACCTGTCTTAACTCATCTCCTTCCGCCTTCTTCAGACTGTGCAGCCTCATGGCGGCGGCATGCGAGAAGGGATCAGCAGAGGCCGCCCAGTCTGAAGCAGGTGTAAGGACGTGTGTGAGCGGCCAAAATATTTACTGCTCAAGGCCACGAATCACAGCACCGCAGTGTGACTTTATGAAAAGGCACTGTGGGTCTGGGATTTATGGCCATCGTTAACCGCACCGGCCAACATGAAATGAGGTCATAAGACGGGCAGCTCTAACAGGGCATTGCCAAGGGATAACACAAGAGCGCAGACTCCTGTACAGCAAATAACAACGCTCAGGAAGCTGCGCCAAGCACCAAGGCGTTATTTGGGACACCTGTGCTGCGTCTCCTTAAAAAGCCAAGTCACGCATCCACTACAGTTTGACTGTAGAATGGGCTAAATTGTGTACGTCTTTCATTCAGCATGTGCAAGTAGACAAATTAATAGAGCAACCTTTCACTTGTGCAGCATTAATACTGCACAAGGTGTGTCTCTTGTACTTTGTAACACCTGAGGGGGGGTTAAAGGTTTCCTTTGAAATTGGTTCAAATAGGCTTCGGCCTACACTCTGCTCCTCTCCTCCTCCTCCTGCTTCAACACGGGCTCTAACATCGCTAGTTTTTGACCGCAAGTGCTAGCTGCACAGAGAAAAACACACGCCATTGTGTTAGTGGGGTTCAGCAACGCCAGCTGTTTCCCCACTGTGTAGCCGGCAAAGTGTCCTGCAAACGCAACGCAGACACAAAGCTGCCTCCAGTGCAGGCTTCGGCCTACACTCTGCTCCCCCTGCTTACCCTTAGCTCCAACACCGCTAGTTGGGGCTCTAGGAAGACAATCTTTAATAGGCAACGCATCTGGGTTCCAGCACCGCCAGCTGGTTCTCGGCAGTGTTCTTGTCACAGGTACTCCCTCGTGCCAAGCCTGGTTTCAGCACCGTCAGCTGTTTCCGGGTTGTGTCAAGCTCACTGAGACGCCTATGCTTGCCCCGTCGTGGTGCGGTCGGGTTAGCCAACTCCAGGGTGCCTCCAGTTTAGGAGCTTCCTATGTGGGCTGCGTGAACTGGTAGTCAAGGCTGGTTCTGTAGTGCCAGTAGGCCCAGCTCCCCCTGTAGGACTGTTGGGGTTCGGTAACTGCGGCTGCCTCGCGGCCTAGCTGTTCTCTCCTCTCCTGTGGGCCTTGGGGTCCACCACCTGGTTCCAGCACCGTCAGCTGGTTCCGGGCCGAGCCTTTGGCTTAGGTGCCTCCTCCTGGGTATCCGAGTTCCGCCAATGTCAGGCGGTCCTTGGTAGTGCTTTTAAGCGCGGGCACCTACAGCTTAGTAACCGGGTTCCAGCACCGTCAGCTGGTCCTCGGTCGTGCCATTGGCTCTTGCACACTGGGGCAACGCATCTGGGTTCCAGCACCGCCAGCTGGTTCTCGGCAGTGTTTTTGTCACAGGTACTCCCTCGTGCCAAACCTGGTTTCAGCACCGTCAGCTGTTTCCGGGTTGTGTCAAGCTCACTGAGACGCCTATGCTTGCCCCGTCGTGGTGCGGTCGGGTTAGCCAACTCCAGGGTGCCTCCAGTTTAGGAGCTTCCTATGTGGGCTGCGTGAACTGGTAGTCAAGGCTGGTTCTGTAGTGCCAGTAGGCCCAGCTCCCCCTGTAGGACTGTTGGGGTTCGGTAACTGCGGCTGCCTCGCGGCCTAGCTGTTCTCTCCTCTCCTGTGGGCCTTGGGGTCCACCACCTGGTTCCAGCACCGTCAGCTGGTTCCAGGCCGAGCCTTTGGCTTAGGTGCCTCCTCCTGGGTATCCGAGTTCCGCCAACGTCAGGCGGTCCTTGGTAGTGCTTTTAAGCGCGGGCACCTACAGCTTAGTAACCGGGTTCCAGCACCGCCAGCTGGTCCTCGGTCGTGCCATTGGCTCTTGCACACTGGGGCAACGCATCTGGGTTCCAGCAACGCCAGCTGGTTCTCGGCAGTGTTTTTGACACAGGTACTCCCTCGTGCCAAGCCTGGTTTCAGCACCGTCAGCTGTTTCCGGGTTGTGTCAAGCTCACTGAGACGCCTATGCTTGCCCCATCGTGGTGCGGTCGGGTTAGCCAACTCCAGGGTGCCTCCAGTTTAGGAGCTTCCTATGTGGGCTGCGTGAACTGGTAGTCAAGGCTGGTTCTGTAGTGCCAGTAGGCCCAGCTCCCCCTGTAGGACTGTTGTGGTTCGGTAACTGCGGCTGCCTCGCGGCCTAGCTGTTCTCTCCTCTCCTGTGGGCCTTGGGGTCCACCACCTGGTTCCAGCACCGTCAGCTGGTTCCGGGCCGAGCCTTTGGCGTAGGTGCCTCCTCCTGGGTATCCGAGTTCCGCCAACGTCAGGCGGTCCTTGGTAGTGCTTTTAAGCGCGGGCACCTACAGCTTAGTAACCGGGTTCCAGCACCGTCAGCTGGTCCTCGGTCGTGCCATTGGCTCTTGCACACTGGGGCAACGCATCTGGGTTCCAGCAACGCCAGCTGGTTCTCGGCAGTGTTTTTGACACAGGTACTCCCTCGTGCCAAGCCTGGTTTCAGCACCGTCAGCTGTTTCCGGGTTGTGTCAAGCTCACTGAGACGCCTATGCTTGCCCCGTCGTGGTGCGGTCGGGTTAGCCAACTCCAGGGTGCCTCCAGTTTAGGAGCTTCCTATGTGGGCTGCGTGAACTGGTAGTCAAGGCTGGTTCTGTAGTGCCAGTAGGCCCAGCTCCCCCTGTAGGACTGTTGGGGTTCGGTAACTGCGGCTGCCTCGCGGCCTAGCTGTTCTCTCCTCTCCTGTGGGCCTTGGGGTCCACCACCTGGTTCCAGCACCGTCAGCTGGTTCCGGGCCGAGCCTTTGGCTTAGGTGCCTCCTCCTGGGTATCCGAGTTCCGCCAACGTCAGGCGGTCCTTGGTAGTGCTTTTAAGCGCGGGCACCTACAGCTTAGTAACCGGGTTCCAGCACCACCAGCTGGTCCTCGATCGTGCCATTGGCTCTTGCACACTGGGGCAACGCATCTGGGTTCCAGCACCGCCAGCTGGTTCTCGGCAATGGTTCTTGTCACAGGTACTCCCTCGTGCCAAGCCTGGTTTCAGCACCGTCAGCTGTTTCCGGGTTGTGTCAAGCTCACTGAGACGCCTATGCTTGCCCCGTCGTGGTGCGGTTGGGTTAGCCAACTCCAGGGTGCCTCCAGTTTAGGAGCTTCCTATGTGGGCTGCGTGAACTGGTAGTCAAGGCTGGTTCTGTAGTGCCAGTAGGCCCAGCTCCCCCTGTAGGACTGTTGGGGTTCGGTAACTGCGGCTGCCTCGCGGCCTAGCTGTTCTCTCCTCTCCTGTGGGCCTTGGGGTCCACCACCTGGTTCCAGCACCGTCAGCTGGTTCCGGGCCGAGCCTTTGGCTTAGGTGCCTCCTCCTGGGTATCCGAGTTCCGCCAACGTCAGGCGGTCCTTGGTAGTGCTTTTAAGCGCGGGCACCTACAGCTTAGTAACCGGGTTCCAGCACCGTCAGCTGGTCCTCGGTCGTGCCATTGGCTCTTGCACACTGGGGCAACGCATCTGGGTTCCAGCACCGCCAGCTGGTTCTCGGCAGTGTTTTTGTCACAGGTACTCCCTCGTGCCAAACCTGGTTTCAGCACCGTCAGCTGTTTCCGGGGTGTGTCAAACTCGCTGAGACGCCTATGTTTGCCCCGTCGTGTTGCAGTCGGGTTAGCCAACTCCAGGGTGCCTCCAGTTTAGGAGCTTCCTATGTGGGCTGCGTGAACTGGTAGTCAAGGCTGGTTCTGTAGTGCCAGTAGGCCCAGCTCCCCCTGTAGGACTGTTGGGGTTCGGTAACTGCGGCTGCCTCGCGGCCTAGCTGTTCTCTCCTCTCCTGTGGGCCTTCGGGTCCACCACCTGGTTCCAGCACCGTCAGCTTGTTCTCGGCAGTGTCTTTTGCTCTTGTACCTTCTGCTCCCCATCCTGGTTCCAGTACCGTCAGCTGGTTCCGGGCAGAGCCTTTGGCTTAGGTGCCTCCTTCTGGGTATCCAAGTTCCACCAACGTCAGGTGGTCCTTGGTAGTGCTTTCAGGCACGGGTACCTCCTGCTTAGTAACTGGGTTCCAGTAACGTCAGCTGGTCCTCGGTAGTTCCATTGGCTCTTGGACCTTCGGCTACCCATCCGGGTTCCAGTACCGTCAGCTGGTTCTCGGCAGTGTCTTTTGCTCTTGTACCTTCTGCTCCCCATCCTGGTTCCAGTAACGTCAGCTGGTTCCGGGCAGAGCCTTTGGCTTAGGTGCCTCCTTCTGGGTATCCGAGTTCCGCCAACGCCAGGCGGTCCTTGGTACGGGTACCTCCTGCTTAGTAACCGGGTTCCAGTAACGTCAGCTGGTCCTCGGTAGTTCCATAGGCTCTTGAACCTTCGGGTAGCCATCCGAGTTCCAGTTCCATCAGCTGGTTCTTGGCATTTTCTCAGCCTTCTTGTACCTTCTGCTACATTTCCAAGTTTAAGACCCTAAAGTCGACGACCCGGAAGACCACCCCGATGACGACGACCCGGAAGACCACCCCGATGACGACGACGACGACCCGGAAGACCACCCCGATGACGACGGCGGAGACGACGATGGCGGAGACGATGACAGCTGAGACGACGACGGCGGAGATGACGACACTGGAGACGACGACCCTGGAGACGACGACATGGAAGACCGAGAAGCAGAAGAACAAGAGGCTGCAGAACAAAGAGCAGAAGAACATTAAGCATAAGACTTAATATCAGAGCAAAAGATATTATCTAAATTATATGCAGAAGAAGACTAAGCAGTGTATGGGGGTGAGTCCGTTCCTCCTCGTGGTGCCCCTGGATAAAGCCTGATGCTGCAGGCCAAACTGAACGCGGACAAATGTAACTTTTGTGACTGGCAGAACGGAAGGTGTAATCTTCCAACTTTTATAGATAACAACTACGGGAATGCCTGTCACAAATGAGAATATGATGAAGAAGTAGAATAGGAAGAATAATAACAGTGGAATAAAAAGAATATGTAGAATAGGAAGAATAATAATAGTTGAATAAAATGAATATGAAGAATGTAATAAAAAAAAAAAAATAGGTAGAAGATGAAGAAGAAGATGAATAAGGTGAAGAAGAAGTTGATGTCAAAGATGCTGATGATGATGAAGATGAAAGTGTGGGAAAAGTAAAAAAAAAAAGAAAAAAAGAAGGGGAAGGGCGTGGAATAGTGAAACATCAATATCTGACAAAATAAAAAAAAATTTACATACTCAATATCTTTTTCACTCCGAACGTCTTTAAAAAAAAAAAAAACATGCTATTCTATTTGATTGGGCTAAACCTCATTGCCTTTAATGTCTCCACCACCTCCCACAATACATCCTACATTATTCTTAGTTGTTTTCCTTGATGTAGAATGAACCTACAAGGAAAGAAAGGGTTTATTTTAATTCCGATATTTTGGTCCCATTGACTTGCATTGGGATCGGGTATCGGTATCGGCGATATCCGATATTTTTTGAATATCGGCCGATCCCAACCGATACCGATACTTTCCGATATTGGAAGGTATCGCTCAACACTAGTGAAAACCACTCTGCTTACCAGATCCCAGAAGTTGCCCTAGCCTTTATAGTTAGACGTCTGTACAGGGATTTGGACTTAAACAGGGCCCCCCTAAGCTGGGGTCATTGAAATAAGCTGCTTTTTGATGGCGCAGGCTAGCAGAAGTGGTCAGGTAGCTGGGTGAAAACCAAAAGGACAGGAAAAGTGCAAAATTAGATTCCATAAGAATAGTAAGAAATACAAGCCGAAAGTGAAAAGAAGGATCAGGGACACAACTGGGGCCACACAAACAGAACTGAAATGGATAAACACAGGGCTATATTTGATAGCTTCCAGCAGTAAGCTGGAAGCTTAAGTAGAATGTGGTGCTCTCTATTTGGCTAGAGCAGGGAGCTGATAACTCCAGCTGGACATCACACACACCTATACTGTCTGACTGTATGGCACTGCAGATCCCATCCACTCTAATCTAAATGACTGTGCAGTACAGAAATTCTGTTTACTATGTCTCCAGTGTCACCAGCGCCGCCCGCAGAATTAATAAGGTGGCTCCTGGTAACAGAAGAAAACATTGCGGGGCAGGACCTGGTGGAGATGTGACAATAAGAAACTGGTGTAAAATCTAAGTAAATTTTGAATTGATTGGGTTTTACACTATGGTGCCAACGAGGCACCATACAGCTTTAACCAATACTACACAGTAGAATAAAAACAATGTGAAAATATGACACCATCTCAGACGGAGAAGATACAATATGTATATCAGTACATGCATTTACTGCATTTGACCATAGGTATTATTTATTATTTGTTTATAGATACTTTCAGACCCTAGCAGTTGATTGTTATGATCCATTACATTTGGAGCCTAGTGGTCTTTTTGTAAAAGTCAAGAAAGCTCAATAGCATTATATGAATTTGCAGAATTGACTATGTATTTGTGACTGCATTATTGACTTGGAGATCACCGATTATGTGACTGCAATAAGAAAATTTTCCTGTCTCTACACGTCCATTCTCTTCCTTCGCTTTCTTTATAAAGTCTAAATTTTAATCTTGTTTTTTTTCAATTGTTTATGTATTACTGTGTCCTATTTCCATTGTTTCATATGTTGTTTGTTGCAATGAGCAGTGGTGTGGGCAAAACACCTTATTGACCATAGGGGTTAATATTAATAGCAGCAAGTAAAGAAAATACTCTATTAGGAATAGCACTTCAAATAGTAAAATGACTGCCTTTTGCCCTGAAAAATGGAAGTGGAAAAAAAATTGGGGCTTAAATAAATGACACACCCTAGTTTCAACATCTGGAAGCATCTTACTAACCATCGCTTAAAAAAAACAAACCCAGCACCCAGCTTAAATGTTACTTACTAGAGGTCCTGAGGTGGTTTTCCAAAATGCCTAATATAAAAAAAAAAACTATATAAACAACTGGAAATTACCAAAAACTACAAACCTGAGGAATATCTAGAGTTTCAAATTTCTAAGTTAGGTCATCTTGCAGAAAATAGCAAAAAAGTAAGCTAACGGGCCTAAAAGGCCTGCATTATGCATTCTAGGGTTAAGGACTTAGGCTATATGCACCAATAGAAAGTAAACCAGACCAATGGGACTAGAACTCTGTGCATAAAAAGCTCCAAAGAAAGATGATGTTCTTGTCACAAGCAAGAGACTCAGACAGATAATTGTAAGGTACATAGATTACATTGTTAAGGTAACAATTTTTATCCTCTTCACGACCTATGATGTGTATTTGAGCCCGCATATTTCCCCACACATGACACTTGATTTAATTAGCTGTCATGTGCCTTTAACAGCTGTGGGTGGATTGGAGATCCTCCCACGGCTTCTAACCAGTTAAATCCATATGTCAGTCTCTGACAGTGGGATTTAACATGCAAATTCCATTCCAGCAACCCATCGGTGCTCCTGTCACGTGATTGCAGGGTGTGTAATGACACCCGATGTTCTGCATTACGATCATCCTGTGAACTCCGGCCTGCGGCTGTCGTTCATAGGAGACCATGATTTGTGTTACACATAGAAGTGCTGATGCACTGCTATGTATAGTGCAGGCAATCGGACGATCACAGCTTCAAGTCCCCTAAAGGGACAATTCAATAGGTAAAAAGTGAAAAAAAAAGTTTTTAAAAGTATGAAAAAATAAAGCAAGTCAAAAGTTCAAATCATCCCCCTTTTGTTCCATTGAAAAAAAACAAAAAACACATATTTGGTATCGCTGCACTCAGAAATGTCCAATCTATGAAAATATAACATAAATTAATCAGATCAGGGCAACTTGAAAAAAAATCTAAACCTCATTCAGAATTTATTTTTTTTGGCCGTCGCAGAATTGCAATAAAATTCAATAACAGGCAAAGAAAGCATTGTATCTAGCTCAAAATGGTATCAATAAAAATGATAGCTCAAGGTGCAAAAAATAAGCCATCATGCAGCCACAGATGCAAAATTGAAACACTACGGTTCTCCGAAAATGGAGACAAAAGCAGAAACTTAATGGTGCCGTTCAAAAGTACAACTTGTCTTGTAAACAACCCCTCATATGGCTATAATGAAGGCAATATTAGAAAAGTTGCTGTTTTTAGAAGAAGGGGAGGAAAAAAGAAAAAACAAAACAAAAAAACTGAAAATGGCCATGGCATGAAAGGGGGTAAAGCCTACAAACATCTTAACAATGGCTTGAAACTAATTAGGACCTTTCAATGGATTTTTTTATTTTCTTTTTTGCCCCTCTATGTCCCTGATAATAAAGATGAAGATTTTCTGTTCAGCCAACTAGGCATATACCACATAATTTCAAAATAAGAGTGATGTTTCTGTCCACATGACCTTTACCAAACACGTACCCACGTGGAGTTGGCAACCATGCACCTGGAGTTCTGTGACCATTTAAGCTAAAATTAGAGTGTTGTGTTATTGAATATGCGATAGCTGCCGCCTTACCCTTAGCGCAAGATGTTGCATACTCAATAGCACAACACCCTCATTTTACCTTAAATGGTCAGAAAACTCCAGGTGCATGGTTCATTAGGGTCACGTGAACCGAAATGTCACAAATTTGTGCACCAAAGTGGAATGCATAATTTTAATAATTTTTCTATATTTCTAAATTGGAGCGCCGGTTTTCCATTTCTTATATGTATTTATGCAAGTCATTACCTAGAATCTAACATGGTTATGCTTCCATAATATGTGTATGATGACTCTATGGCACCTTTAAAGTATGTTCAAGTCGAAGACGCTTCAGGAAAGTTCTCTTCTTTGGAGACTGAAGAGTCTTCTTTTTTACAGGGTTTTTTTTTCCTCATTTTTTCCTAGCCTTTTCAGATAGTTTTTTGAACGGGATTAAACGATAAAGAAAATATAAGAATGATCAGCAAGTGATATTTTATACCTATGATGAAAGACAGAAATAAATAATTGCTTACCTTATGTAGTATATATTAGTGATATTTAAATTTATTATTTCATTAGTCAAGCAAATTATATGTATATAAATGAGTTACCTGTAACTGGTTCTTGTAAAATAATAATTTTTGAACAAACAGACACTGCCACTGCTTTCTACAATGCCACTCTTGCATCAACTATTGACATGGTCGCCCCTGTCATGCATAGTAAAGTGCGATGAACCAATAGACAACCCTGGCACAATAACATCACTAAAAAGCTTCAGCAAGTATCCAGAATTGCAAAACGGCGTTGGAAGTAAACCCATTCGCAAGATGATTTAACTGCGCTCAAACAAGCAACACTCGCATTCAAATCAGCTCTCACCTTTGCTAAACAGGCCTACTTCACAACCCTTGTATCTTCCTTATCCCACAACCCCAAACAGTTGTTCAACACTTTTAACTCCCTCCTCTGCCCACCACTGCCCCCTCCGACTTCCCTAATCGTTGCCGAGGACTTTGCCACGCACTTCAAAAATAAGATCGACCAAACAAGATAATCTTTGTCATCAAACCACCACAACCCCTTTGTATACCAGACCAATTCCTAAACCCCATAAGTTCCCTCTCCAAAATCACTGAAGGGGAGATTGCGCATCTTCTCTTTAAATCACACCTCATCTATTGTGAACTTGACCCCATCCAACCTCCTCCCCAACCTCACCATCACACTAATCCCATCCCTAACCCATCTCTTCAACCTATCACTAAGTTCTGGTACTTTCCCCATTGCTTTCAAACATGCCACAAGCACACCTATCCTCAAAAAGTCATCCCTTGACCCAAGCGCTATGTCCAGCTATCTCCCCATATCTTTGCTCCCATTTGCATCCAAACTTCTTGAGCAGCACGTCCATGCTGAACTTTCCTCTCACTTTGCATCTAATTCTCTCTTCAACAATCTACAATCTGGCTTCCGTCCCCACCATTCCACTGAGACTGCCTTGACCAAAATTACTAACGACCTACTTACAGCCAAAGCTAACAGACAATTCTCTATACTCCTCCTTCTAGACCAGTCCTCTGCCTTCGACACAGTTGACCACTGCCTCCTACTACAGATCCTCTGTTCCTTTGGGGTCAAAGACCTTACCCTATCTTGGATCTCTTCATACCTTACCAACCACACATTTAGCATTTCCTACTCTCATACTACCTCCTCATCTCACCCCCTCTATGTTGGTGTCCCTCAAGGCTCTGTCCTTGGGCCCTTACTCTTCTCAATCTATATACTCGGCCTGGGACAACTCATAAGGTCCTATAGCTTACAGTACCATCTATATGCTGATGACACTCAGATCTACCTCTCTGCTCTCCAGAATCCCAGAGTGTCTATCAGCCATATCCTCCTTCTTCTCCTCTCGCTTCCTCAAGCTCAACGTGGACTAATTTTCTTTCCTTCATCTCGCATATCTTCCCTACCTGATCTATCTATCAAAATGAATGAAATCACACTTTCCCCTGTCCCCAAAATCCGCTGTCTGAAAGTATCCCTGCATCCAAGCTCTTGCCACCTCCTGTCGCCTCCAGCTTAAAAATATTTCTAGAATTCGTCCTTTCCTCAACCCTCACTCTACCAAAATGCTTGTGCATGCCCTAATCATCTCCCGCCTTGACTACTGCAACATCCTCCTCTGTGGCCTACCTTCTAACACTCGAGCCCCTCCAGTCCGTTTTTAATTCTGCTGCCCGACTCATTAATCTCTCTCCTTGCTACACTCCTGCTTCCCCTCTTTGCAAATCCCTTCACTGGCTCCCAATTTCCCAGCTTATCCAGTTTAAACTACTAACACTGAACTACAAAGCCATCAATAACTTTTCTTCTCCGTATATTTCCAAACTAATCTCTCAATATCTTCCTTCACGTAATCTCCGATCCTCCCAAGACCTCCTTCTCTCCTCCATGCTTATTCGTTCCTCATCCAATCACCTCCAAGACTTCTCCCGAATATCCCCCATCCTCTGGAATTCTGTGCCCCAACACGTCTGGTTATCCACCACATTTGGATCCTTCAAAAGAAACCTGAAAACCCACCTCTTCAAAGAAGCTTACAACCTGTAATGACCACACGGCCACCTCAACAACATCGGAGCGTCCTGATCTCCAGCCTGGAAATCAACATCCATCGGCCACACTGCTGCTGTAAAACATCTTGTCTTACCATCTAAGCCTCCATGAGAGTGTGCTGCATCTGGTTGACCACAAGAAAATAGATTTTACAGAGTGTGAAGGGATCTCTGGAGCCTGAGCCTCGAGGCCTGGTGAGTGTAACAGGCCAGTGCTTCTCCTGTGGGGGAGGGCCTGTGATTTGCTCTCTGCACCTCTCGCTTCCCAAACATCTAACAGCAGAAACACCAGCACTTTTATCATCTTCCAGAGGTTTCCTTAATCCTTCTCTGCCCACAGTCAGATCTATTAGGAGATTCCCCCTGAGCAGAGAGGTGATTACAGCCTGCACAGGCTTGCAATAGCCCTGTTCTCACAGTGGGGGGGCCAGGACAGATCCTCCTCTGCTGAGCAAAGACTCCGGTGTGAGAGATAAGGGAGGCTGACAATATCCCTTCTAGTCAACAGAAGCTGATCGTCTACCACTGTCACTCTCCTCCATAAGAGAAGATAAACTATTTCTTTGGAATCCCATCCCTTTTCCTGCAGCAGCACCCAGGAGAAAAATAAGACATATATCAGAGACAGTGTGCTTCCTGTATGTGTTTTCTCTGCTTCTACAACATCATCACTGAGTTGTACCCTCAAGTACACTGTCCTGGGCTTGTCCCACACCTAACCTTGTCATGTTGGACCTAAAATGAGGTGACGAGCTTTGGCATCACCAGACATAACGCGGCTCATACCGGCTTTCACTGACTCTCCTGACCGCTGAGGCGCTTACCGCCAGAACCGCAGTACGACTGGGCACATGATGACCCGAGGCAGATCTAATAAGAAGGCCTCTCCTCCTCGCCTGCCAGACTTCTTTCCCCGGTCTCAAACCGCACATGCCACAGGGAAAATGGCCCAGGCTTCTCCCTCCAGATCATCACACTCCTCCCGCGGCTCCAAGGATTCAGAAAGAGGTGAGACCTCAGCGGGAGCACAATATAGCAGCTCTGCACCTATGACCAGGGGGGATATGAAAGAATTCCTCACATCTATACGCGCCTCATTAAAAGAGGATATGCAGGACATGTTGAAGGAGATAAGAGGAGATATTAACTCCTTAGGGGCCCGCACGGATCATTTGGAAAACAAAATGTTTGAATATGTCTCTGTAATTAACGCTCTGGTGGATGAAAACCAAGTTATAAAAGGCAAGTTAGCAGGGGCATTTAATAAATTGCACGACTTAGAGGACAGATCCAGGAGGAACAATATTCGTGTGAGAGGAATCCCTGAGAATGTTGCAGATAAAGATTTAGCTGCTTTCCTCCAGAATTTTATGCAGGCTGCCCTGCCATCACTTTCCTCGAGAGATCTTCTGGCGGACAGGGTACATCGAACACCCAAGCCCAAGCATCTAGACCCATCTCTTCCTAGAGACATCCTTGCACGGATTCATTTGTACACTACTAAAGAGACATTCCTGCGGCAGATAAGGAGCCCCCCTGACCTTCCCCCTGAATTCCGGGATCTCCAGATCTTCCCGGATTTGTCAGCTGCTACCCTGGCCAAAAGGAGAGAATATGCCCATGTCTGTAAAGCATTGAGGGACATCAACATACGTTACCGATGGGGGTTTAATCCTGTGCGTTTGATTATCACTTATGAAGGACGCACGGTCGCCTGCCCCTCGCCTAAACAGGCAGAGGAGAGGCTTACGGCCTGGAAAATACCCTTTGCTCCCAGACCTGCGGATACAGGAAAGAAAATAGCCTCAGACTGGTCTACGGTTTGACAGTGCCACACGGACGGTGTCTGGATTGCTGAGCTCTCCTACTGCACCCCTCAGTGGGCCTTTGGATTGTGAAGCTCTCACTTCCACCCCTCCATGCAGATTCTGTTCTGCGGACTGTCTGGACTGTTCCGGACTTTCCTACGAGGATTCCTCGTATATTGACCTATGTTTTGTTTTGGGTTTTTTTTGCCTTTTTTTTTACTTCTTTTTATTTTCTGGTTCTTTTCACTACATACTTGCCCTTCCCCTTTCTTCCCTCCAGGTTTTTTCTCTCCAAATCCCCGGGCATTCTCTGTCTATATTGATTTTTGATTGTTATTATGGAACTGGCAGTTATTTGTATATAAGCTTTGGTACACCGCCAGTGGGGTCACTGGGTAATACCAGCAGTATAGACTTTAGTATAGTGGTACTATGACTTTACAAATTCTTTCTTTGAATGTCAGGGGTTTAAACTCCCCTGAGAAGAGATCTATGATGTGGAGGGAGGTGAAGCGGTCGAGGGCAGATATTATCTGCTTGCAGGAGACCCATTTGTTGGTCGAGGATAATTTTAAGCTTCGTCATCCCCTCTTCCCACACATTCTATTTGCTAATGGCCCAACCAAAAAGGCTGGTGTGTGCATCATGGTGAAAAATACAATCGCTTTTAAATTGATAGCGCAAAATAATGACCCCACGGGTAGGTGCTTAACGATCACGTGCTTATTGAATGGTGAGTTACACACATTGACAAATCTTTATGCTCCCAATGAGGGACAACATAACATTCCTGAGAACAACCCTTCATGAGGTCTCTGAGAATGTGAAGGGCAGCAATATAATATGTGGTGACTTTAATCTCCCCATGCATGTGGATCTTGATTGCTCTTCTGGTAGCAGACGACCTAGAGGGGACTTGACTCTCCTCACAGGCGAATTTCACCTGCATGATTATTGGAGATATTCGCATGCATCTGAGAGGGATTATACCTTTTACTCTTCCAGGCATTCCACATACTCCCGTATTGATTATTTTCTAACAGACAGTGCAACCTTGTCCAGATGTAGATCCGCAACTATAGGCTTAATAACATGGTCTGATCACGCTCCCATCACTCTAACTCTTACTTTAGCACACCAAGCTAACCCAGCCTTTAGGTGGCCATTAAACGACGCATTGCTGTTGAATGAGGAGGTGTTAGATAGAATCTCTTCGGAGTTGGAACACTACTTTCAGATAAATGATAATGGAGAGGTTTCTGATGAGTCCTTATGGTTGGCGCATAAAGTAGTGATTAGAGGTGTGCTTCTCCAACAAGCTTCCTACCTGAAAAGGAAGAGGGAGAGTGGCAGAGAGGCTTTACTTTCCCACCTGCAATATTTAGAAAATATCAACAAGTCTGCTCCCACGCCTTCTATCTCTGAGGAGATCTATCAGATTAGGTTTAAATTGAGAGAAAATCTCTTGGCCAGATATGCACATAACATGAAGAAATTCAAGACTAATCTATATGCCGCAGGTGATAGGGCAGGTGCACTCCTGGCGCGCAGAGTACGTAAGAGGGAAGCTAAATCAAGAGTGGACCATATCTTAGATAAAAATGGGAAGGTCCTCAGGAACCCTCAGGACATAGTCCAAGCTTTTGCAGAATATTATACCGGCTTGTATAATTTAAAAGATGACCCTTCTACTCCCCAGCTGGATCACCAATCTATTTATAAATATCTAGACTCTATAAAATTACCCCGTATTACATCTGAGCAGCTAAACTACCTTAATTCTCCCTTCACAGATGTAGAAATTAACTCGACGATTAAATAAACTAAATCTCATAAGGCCCCGGGCCCAGACGGGTTGACGAATGAATATTATAAATCCTTTTATCTGTTGCTGACTCCATATTTGCAGAGATTATTCTCAGTGTGGAGAGACTTGGGTACTGTGACGGCTCTTGGTTTGGAAGCTACCATATCTACCATACCCAAGCCTGGGAAACCCCTCACACACTCTGGAGACTTTAGACCCATTGCTCTGCTCAATTCGGATGTCAAAATATTCACTAAAATTATAGCGTCCAGACGAAAGCTTATTATCCCAACTATAATTTCACCGGACCAAGTGGATTTTGTGGCCGGAAGTGAGACGAAAGATGGGGTGCGGCGCATGCTGAATCTGATTAAAATAGCCGAGCTGTCTGGCCTACCCAGTGCATTCCTGTCGCTTGATGCTGAGAATGCTTTTGACAGGGTGCACTGGGGGTATCTTCGGGCAGTATTGGAAAGGTTTGGACTGTCGGGCCCAATATTCTCAGCAATCTGTGCTATGTACTCGACTCCTTGTGCCAGGGTCTTGACGTCCGGTTTTTTATCTGGTCCGTTTCAGATCACGAATGGCACTCGTCAAGGTTGCCCACTCTCTCCTATTATTTTCGCACTGTGCATGGAGCCGCTCGCTGAACACATAAGAACCTCTATTAATATCACCGGCATCAGGGTTGGATAGATGGAGCACAGAATTGGCTTGTTTGCTGATCATGTTATTCTATCCTGTGTCAACTTGGAGACATCCTTGACAGCTATTACCTTGGAACTCAGGGAATTCAGTAATGTGTCATACTACAGGTTGAATACCACGAGGTCCTTGTTGTTTCCAGTGGCGGTTCCGTGCGCGGCCAAGTCGAAAATGGAGGCTGAGTTTCCATTTAAATGGATGACAGAGGGTATCCCGTACTTGGGAGTTATATTGACGGGCTCTGAACAGATTGTCGAGAAGAATTTCTCTAAATTGATCACACAGGTTAGGGCACAACTTGACCATTTTCACAAAGTTGTGACATCCTGGATTGCCAGGATTAATGTTTTCAAAATGATGATCCTGCCTAAAATACTGTATCTCCTTAGGTGTATCCCATTAAAAATCCCCAAACGTTTGATTTTGAAATTACAAACTATGATATACGATTATATTTGGTCACACAAAAAATCTAGAATCTCTAGGACCTTGATGTACTATCCGTACAAACGGGGAGGGCTGGGAATGCCGAACCTCATGCTGTACCATACAGCGGCCATACTAACTGGACTTAGAGACTGGTGGCAGGCGGACAAAGACCATAGATGGCTCCAAATAGAAAACTATTATGCCAAAACTAGATCTACCCGCACAATTCTTGAGGCTGAATCTATTGCAATCACTGATTATTCCCCACCCTTACCAACCATGAAAATTGCGCTCCACTATTGGAGGACACTGGTCCCTTCCTTGATTAAATTATCTCATGACTCCCTATCCTTAAAAGCCCTTGAGACATATATCCCATTTATTAATCTCCAGCCTTGGGTTGATGCTGGAATCGTAACATTACGGCAAATATTGGATGCCGCTGGCCTTGTCCCCTTTGACCGCTTGGCCTCCAACTTCCCGAATGTCCGGAGATATTTCTATCAATATTTGCAGATACGTCATCTACTTCATAATTCCCCAAACTCGCCTTTCTTCAACTCCCATTTAAATAACAGGGTTAATGGTTATTTCTTGTTGCCTGACTCTGGCCCGAAAGGAATTTCAATATTATATAAAGCCTTAAACGACCCAGCAGAAGATGTTAAACTGCCATATATGATCAAGTGGGAACAGGATCTGGACTTCCTATCGGACCCGATAGATTGGGAGGAGGGACTGGGTGAAGTATTACGGGTATCTGCCTGCGTCAATCATCTCGAACAATTGAAAAAAGTACACCTTAGATGGTATCAATATCCGGTTCAGGTGGCTCACTATGACCCTGCCAGGTCAGACAAATGCTGGAGGGGGTGCGGTCACAGGGGAACTCTGGAACACACCTGGTGGTCGTGTCCAATTCTTCAGCCCTGGTGGAGAGATATGGACCTTTTAATTGCACAGGTATTGGGGATCCAGCAGACTCTGTCACCTAGGCAGGCCATTCTTCACATCGGCCTGGAGGACATTCCACACATACTTCGAGGTACACTATCACATATTCTAATAGCTGCCAGGTTATTAGTCGCCTCAAGATGGAAAGACACTAATCCTCCCAATATTAGTGAATTAATTAATAAATTTAATGTCCACTGCCAATATGAACTTGCTTTGGCTCACTCCATGACTGCCAAAACCAAAAGACAAAATATTTTGCACCCTTGGTTACATAGTGGTCATTCCTCTATTGACCCGCACCACCTTGTTTGATCGTTTACTTGAGTGGGAATAAGTAAGCATAATTGACATGTCTGTTTTTGTGTTTGTAATATTCTTACTCTGCCATAGTTTGCCAGGACCCCTAGTCTATAACTGAATTGCTAGATAATGTCTGTAATAATGTACTGTACCTATCCCTCCCCCCGCCTCTCTCCCCTACTTCTTCCTTTCTGATTGGTTTTGGTTTTTCTCCTTATTTCTGGTCATTTTTAGTTGACCTCTATTACTGTTATTACTGTTTGACTGCACTGTATTGTTTTGGAAATCTTCAATAAACACTAATTGATAAAAAAAAAAAAAAACACCATCGGAGCTACTGCAACCCTCGACCTACTGTCTCCTTCCCCATAATCCTGTAGAATGTAAGCCTGCAGGGGCAGAGTGCTCTTCCCTCTGTACCAGTCTGTCATTGTTAGTTTTGTTTACTGTAAGTGATATTTGTATTTTGATGTAACCCTTTCTCATTTACAGCACCATGGAATTAATGGTGTTATATAAATAAATAATAATAATAATAATAATAATAATAATAGTAATAATAATAACCATGTTAATTTGTCTGAGAGCTCAGATAAGGAAAAACAAATAAAGAACATGCTAGATTACCAATGCTTTTCTTTCAGTAACAATTGCATCAAACAATGTATAGTGCACTTCTGAAAAACTACAGTTAAGGACACAGAAGGTAAGCTGAAGACAACCTAAATAATAATGGATGAGTTTCGTTGTAGAGCCTCACAAGGTTTTATCATGCTCTTTTAAGTATGTGGCTCTAGAGAATATAAATGTTTGATGCTGCACGGTTCACTGCCTGTGCAAATATTTAATAAGTTCACCTGAAAATCTTGGTCATTTCTGAATTATTACAATACACCACCATGTTATTGTATTCCAATTCTATAATAGATTCACTGACACAGGAAAATTAAATTCAAGCAGATAAACCCTAGCAGGTATTACAATGACCTTAGAGCCAGAGAGGGTGTCAAGTTTATTCTCACCTTGTACTTTTTAAAAATTGTAGCAAGAATATGGAAAATGCTAGAACAGAAAATGGAAACTGTATTTATTCTTCATGAAAGTAATATGTCATGAGATACCAAATATTTTATTCAGAAGTGCTAATAAATAGTAAAGTGGCCTAGAGCTGAGCTCTGTGTTTTCAAAAAGAGATGTGAGAATTTCATAACATCAAGGTCCTGTCTTGAGGTGCGAATGCCAAAAAGCTTTTACTATGTAAAAAAAAGCTTACTGTAAATCAGTTAAAGGTATAACATCTTTCATAATCATAGCAGGAAGATTAATTTGTTAATTTGTACATAGGATTGTCTGTCTTGTGTGAAATATTTAATTCAAATAAAAAACTATAGCAAAACTTAGAGAAGTAGTTTGATTTTCTGGCACTAATTGTAATGTATATCTAAGTTTTATTTTTAAAAGATGCAACTCAAGAAATGCTAAACAAAACTATGTGCTCTATTGGACATTTGTGCTTTTTTTTATTGTATGGAATTCACTTACATTTTTGTGCCAAATTCAACAAAATGGCACACATGGTTCATGAATTTTGGGAAAAATCGAAAATTTTGTTTTTTTGCTGTCTTTAACCATTTTTATGACTTTAGAACAAAAGGTCATAATCTTTTCAAGATGTCACACAAAACGTAGGATAAAAATAAAATAAGCAAATACCCAGGAGTAAATAAATAATTAAATACCAACAGTGCTTGTAAATAATATAGAGCATTTAGTTGACACTATTTTGATTTAAAAAAAAGTGTAAAAAACATCCCACTGCGACAAGCTGTACCCAATCAAGGTGGTCCCTACCTCTTGTAGATGTGGTCAGAGCAGGACCCTGACCTGACTGTTTTGCACCTGCCCATATAAAGCTATATAGATAAAAACTATAGCCCAAAAAAGGGGAGCCACGACCCTGTGTGTGCAAAGTGCAAAAAACTAAAGCAAAACTAAAGAAATGAGCTGGAACATATGTTGGTATAAGTGCAATGTGTCACATTGTGGCCATTTAACAGACAACAAATCTGATTTCACACAAACTACATAAAATACATAAAATAACTTCAGAGGCAGGACTGGAGTATAATTGTTATGCAGATGAAAAATTAGGTGAAAACTTAAATCCGGCAAGCAGAAAATATCTAAAATCGGGTGTTTTTTATTGCAGTGGACTTTGAATCAAGACTAGTATATAAATTATATTCCCATTATCTATATCCATTTCCATGTGAAATATCATATGCTGTTCCCTGCTGTAGCAATCCAAAGTAAAGTAAGCACAGACACAGGGTAATAGTTGCTCTTCAGCTTTGGCAACACTTGAATTTAATTTAAAAATTCTAAATACCACCTTAATTATAGTATTAGGCTCACATGATCTTTAATTTGATTAAATAATTTACTGCATTAGTAATATGGAATTTGTTTTAGGGGAAACTGTGAGTCTTCACTAGAAATATGATTACCAAAGTGCAACTGAGGAAGACACATCAAACTGTAACTGTAGTTGACATTTTGTACATGCAGCAGAAATAAAATTTTCAAAGTCAACAAACTAAGAAATTAAATCTCCTTAAATGAATTCAATGGCTTACTCATGCATATGGTTTGAATATCATATTTATCATGCATCATTTTGAATAAATTCCATGTTAAATGTATTTGTGTTTAATTATTCACAAATCATGTGTTCTCACCACTTAAAATAAAGTTTTTTTCCATAAACCACTAAACTTACAGTATTCAGTGCATTAATAGTGCCGAATCTATTCGCTCATCAGTAATTGTTACTCACATGAATAGTACGGTATTCGGGCTATACGTTACTCGGCGAGTAATTTGCTATTCGCCTCTGTATATTCGAGTGACCCATCCATCATGTTTGGAGCCTTTATTTGCAGCCAATGAACATGTTGGGCTTGTTTGCCAATCACAGTAATGTCGTCGTCATCTTTAGTGTGGCATTACTGTGATTGGCTGGCCTTCCAGCGTCATAGGTGATATTCAATCCCTGCTGGTGCTATCTTGCGCCCATTGCAGCTTGAAATAGCGTAGGGAGAGCCACTCATGCTGCCCTCCTGCCATCGCCTCCACCTACATACGTGAATTTGTAAAACAATTTCAAATAATTACTAAACTGTTGTGTTTAAAGTTGATGGTTGCCCTGTCATAGTAGCCAAATTTGCCATATGATATCAATATGTTTTTTTTGTTTGTAACAAACCTGTTCTAAGTAAAACATGTTAATTCAATGTGTCATTTCTATTTTTCCAAATACATACAGTACAGGCCAAACATTTGGACACACCTTCTCATTTAAAGATTTTTCTGTATGTTCATGACTATGAAAATTGTACATTTACACTGAAGGCATGAAAACTATGAATTAACACATGTGGAATTATATACTTAACAAAAAGTGTGAAACAACTGAAATTATGTCTTATATTCTAGGTTCTTCAAAGTAGCCACCTTTTGCTTTGATGACTGCTTTGCACACTTTTGGCATTCTCTTGATGAGCTTCAAGAGGTAGTCACTGGGAATGGTTTTTAATTCATAGGTGTGCCCTATCAGGTTTAATAAAAGGGATTTCTTGCCTTATAAATGGGGTAGGGGCAGTTGTGTTGTGCAGAAGTCTGGTGGGTACACAGCTGATAGTCCTACTGAATAGACTGTTAGAATTTGTATTATGGCAAGAAAAAAGCAGCTAAGTAAAGAAAAGCGAGTGGCTATCATTACTTTAAGAAATGAACGTCAGTCAGTCTGAAAAATTGGGAAAACTTTGAAAGTGTCCCCAAGTGCAGTGGTAAAAACCATCAAGCGCTACAAAGAAACTGGCTCACATGAGGACCACCCCAGGAAAGGAAGACCAAGAGTCACCTCTGCTTCTGAGGATAAGTTTATCCGAGTCACCAGCCTCAGAAATCGCAGGTTAACAGCAGCTCAGATTAGAGACCAGGTCAATGCCACACAGAGTTCTAGCAGCAGACACATCTCTACAACAACTTTTTAAGAGGAGACTTTGTGCAGCAGGCCTTCATGGTAAAATAGCTGCTAGGAAACCACTGCTAAGGACAGGCAACAAGCAGAAGAGACTTGTATGGGCTAAAAAACACAAGTAATGGACATTAGACCAGTGGAAATCTGTGCTTTGGTCTGATGAGTCCAAATTTGAGATCTTTGGTTCCAACCACCGTGTCTTTGTGCGACGCAGAAAAGGTGAATGGATGGACTCCCACCATGAAGCATGGAGGAGGAGGTGTGATGGTGGGGGTGCTTTGCTGGTGACACTGTTGGGGATTTATTCAAAATTGAGGGCATACTGAACCAGCATGGCTACCACAGCATCTTGCAGCAGTATGCTATTCCATCCGGTTTGCGTTTAGTTGGACCATCATTTATTTTTCAACAGGACAATTACCCCAAACACACCTCCAGGCTGTGTAAGGGCTATTTGACCAAGAAGGAGAGTGATGGGGTGCTACGCCAGATGACCTGGCCTCCACCGTCACCAGACCTGAACCCAATCGAGATGGTTTGGGGTGAGCTGGACCGCAGAGTGAAGGCAAAATGGCCAACAAGTGCTAAGCATCTCTGGGAACTCCTCCAAGATTGTTGGAAGACCATTCCCGGTGACTACCTCTTGAAGCTCAGCAAGGGAATGCCAAGAGTGTGCAAAGCAGTCATCAAAGCAAAAGGTGGCTACTTTGAAGAACCTAGAATATAAGACATAATTTCAGTTGTTTCACACTTTTTTGTTAAGTGTATAATTCCACATGTGTTAATTCATAGTTTGAATGCCTTCAGTGTGAATGTACAATTCATAGTCATGAAAATACAGAAATATCTTTAAATGAGATGGTGTGCCCAAACTTTTGGTCTGTACTGTAGATGATGTGTTTAGTTTGACAAATAGAAAAATATTATGTAAAATCATCACACAATTCATTCATTAACATACATTTTTTTTAGAAAAGGGAAAAAAATCATAACATAGACACTGCATTGCCTTGCCACGGAGTATATAATCCCTCTGGTGAAACCAAATAATTAATAAACATATCCCGCACTTTAAGTCCTGAGGGCTGATGACGTGGATGATGTACATGTGTAGTAGCCATGCCATTATTTGCATCCGTACCATTATAGCGATCATTTGATGCACAATCATGGATTCTGGTGAAGTTGTGAAGTATGACACAGGCTTTAATTACCACATTTCAAAAAACATAGACTAAGTGTGAACAGGTGCTGAACCTCGAGTCACCAACTCATATACAGTCAAATAAATAAGGCAGCACACTGTGGCGCTAAAACATGCAAATATGAAACATGAAAATTGAACTGCATTACTGCACTAGAAATATGAAAAAATGAGAGCGTTTAGCGCACAAATTGGCCAATTCATGTGTACCTGATAGCCACATTAGGGCATCTCTCGTATACCAGGTCCTACCCTTTCCTTTCCTCACTGAGAATAAACGTCTTCATCTGAATGGGTACCTGTGAAACCTCTTCTGAGACTAAATTTCTCTCTCTCTGTGGGGGGGTAATGGACCTGCTGCGATTAAAACACCTGTGGCTAAGAGGCGGAGTGCTCAGTCAGAAGGCTAGTGAATACAAATTTTAAAAAACTGACCATCACATCCAAACATAGACTGTGTGAACAGGTGCTGAACCTAGAGTCACCATACAGTCAAATAAAGAAGGCAGCACACTGCGGCGCTAAAACATGCAAACATGAAACATGAAAATTGAACTGCATTACTGCACTAGAAATATGAAAAAATTAGAGCGTTTAGCGCATAAATTGGCCAATTCATGTGTACCTGGTAGCCACATTAGGGCATCCCTCGTATACCAGGTCCTTCAATTTTCATGTTTCATGTTTGCATGTTTTAGCGCCGCAGTGGGCTGCCTTATTTATTTGACTGTATATGAGTTGGTGACTCTAGGTTCAGCACCTGTTCACACTTAGTCTATGTTTGGATGTGACGGTCAGTTTTTTTAAATATGTAGGAGGAGGACGAGGAGGTTAAGTAGTAGCTTCCCACACAGACACGAAGTAATGCAACCACAACAAGCACTGTATCCTCAGCCCCAACTCTGCCTGTGGACAGCCCCGATCACGAGTGTGCAGTTCACAGGGGCCTCAATGGTTAATAGAAAAAATTGGAGTCTGGCTCAACAGGACTGGATTTTCCTTTTCTTTTTATTTTTCAAAAGATAATATAGTGCATACAAAAGAAAAAATTGACATAGTCGACATGACCCAGTCGTCGTGTTTCGACTGCACTAGGCAGTCTTATTCATTACCCAACTCTGCCTGTGGACAGCACCGATCATGAGTGTGCAGTTCACAGGGGCATCAAAGGTTGCCTAGCCTGGGCCTTTTTTGCGATTGCAAAGGTGATGACCCAACATATGTTATCTGTCAAATTTGCGAAAAAAAACTCAGTAGAGGCAAAAATTTCAATAATTTGACAACTACATGCATGAACCTGCACATTCGCAATCAACATGCCTTATTTTTGGAATCTCACTGGGCAAAACTGCGGACCAGTGGGCCTTGGCAACCACCAGCCATTCCATCAACCCGATTTGTTGCCTCTTCCTCCTCTGTCACCATGCCAAGTCTTCTCACATAGGTCTCCAGCCACAAAATCTTCACTTGTTTATCATATACAGTCAGGGTGAGTGAGAGCCCGTCAGCTGTTACTAAAGTGGACATAACTGCTGCTTTTGTGTCACCTAGCACAACACATCCAATCCACTATAACTTCTCCGCCTGCACCTAACTCACAGTCCTAAAGTTTTTCCTGTTCTCCATACTCCACTCTCTCAGCACAGCAGCCACCCCTCAATCCAGCAGGTGTGGTCATGTAAAAGAATGTTCCTCCTACATATGCCAAAGCTAAGAGCTTGAACTCCACCATCTCCAATCTCTTGGCCATGGAAATGTTGCCTTTCTGCCAGGTGGATACAGACAGTTTCTGAAAGTTGATGGCCGTCACAGTCCCCCAGTGCCAGTTGTTCAGTCACCATTACTTCTCTAAGAAAGCTGTGTCTGCGCAACACCAGCATGTTGCCGACAACATCACTCATTCCCTGAAAAAACTATGTCTGCCAGGATGGATTTCACCACTGACACCTGGACGAGCAAACATGGGCAGGGGCTTTACATGTCACTGACTGGGCACTGGAAAGTCCAATATGAAAAAGTGCCAGCGCTCCATCCGGGTGTAGTCCAAAATCAAAACTTTATTCAGCCATAAAACAGCAGACAGCAACGTTTCGACCCTGTGGGTCTTTATCAAGCATGTCTAACAGTGCAAAGTGTCGGCTATATATAGCACAAGTGCCACGCAGGGCACCAATCCCCAACAAGCCGCACCCACCATATAATTAACAATATATACAGCATTAAAAACAAAGATCAGACATATACCAAATAAAAATCTCCTCACCCAGATATAATCCGCATACACAAAATGTAAACAAATCCCCCAAATACATCAAAATACAGCTCAATCCAGAGAAGTTTCATCTGTCAAAAACAGGAGGCGTGATCTTCATAAGAAAGTCCACCAATCATCGCATCACCACATGGGGTTGTAAACAATCCACTGCCAATCGATTCCAGGCTCTCTTACGCGTCATAGATCCAAACGATGCAGTCAGAAGAATCACATGACCAGAAATCACCTCCCCACCAATAGCGAAACCTGTAACAAAATCAATATAACACTGCATACAGCTCAAACGTCCAGCCACCACCCACCCAGGCCGGAGGACGCAGGCGCAACAACGTCAAGACACGCCCCCCTTCGGGAGCCTATCCAGAGCGGAGAGCGTCATGCGCACACCCCCCGAAGAGAGCGGGGCTGGATCGGAGCGTTGCCACAGTAACCGCAACGCTACCATCGCCATAGTGCTCAACAACCACCGGCTAAAGCCAACGATGTGATGGCGAGGATGCACCCACGGATCCCCGCCCGAGTCAGAACCCCACCAAATAGTGGGAGAACCACACAGGGGACAGGTCCGCAGTGCGCACACCCCGCACATCACACCGGGTAAGCCACCACGCTTGTCGAGACAACCGCAGCCCAGGCATTACACGTGCAGCACCAGGTACAGCATATTGGAACAGGGAAATACCAGCGGCATCTCTATACAGAATCTATAAAATCTCAAAAAGGGGGAACACATCCTGTAAGAAAAAGAATCATATAATAGAGAACCCATATTAGAGGGAATCGCAAAAATTAGTAGACAACCCGGGGGATATGTCAACACTCGATTAGGCCCCCATAACCCATATGTGGCCGAAGGGGAACACACAGCCCAGGAAACCCAATAGGGTCTCATATCATAGACTAGGCCTTTCACTTCTCATCACCGTCGATTGTGCCAAAGTATATCTGAAATACAAACAATCAAGGGATATAGCACACCTATGACAACACATAATAAATCTGGGCAGCAAAGACATTAAAAACAAATACCGACAATGATGGAACCGACATCCTACCGAGTACATACATGCAAGTTGAAATCAATATTAAGGCCCTTAGGTTGTAATGACCCCAATGTATAGATCCAACGAAGTTCCTTAGCTTTGAGAATTTGTAGTCTATTGCCTCCCCTCCTGAGCACTGGTACACTGTCAATCACCCTAAACCTCAGTTGATTCACTGAATGTTTATTATCAACGAAGTGTTTAGGCACTGGTAATTCCGTGAGTCCTGTTCTCACTGTACTCTTATGTTTGGTAATGCGTGCTCTTACCTCCATGGTTGTTTCACCAACATAAGTGAGCCCACACGGGCATACAATCATGTACACAACAAAACTAGAAGTACACGTGTATCTTTCCTTAAGAAAATTTTTTTTACCAGTGAGCGGGTGATGAAAAAACTCCCCCTTTAACATATTGTTACAACAGGAACAACCCAGACATGGAAAATTACCATTCTTGACTGTGCTCAGGGTACTTTGAATAGATCTTTTAGGGGTCCCAATATCAGACTTCACAAGTTTATCCCTGAGGTTACGTCCCCTTCTAAATGACATCATCGGGGGCGCCTCAAACTTAGGGACAGAGGGTAAACCTCGCTGTAGTAGGGACCAATGTCGTCTCAGTATATTCCCAACCCGACTACTCGCTGAGTTATATGTTGATACAAAGGGGATTCTATCCGTAGTGGATTCGACACGAGTCTTGTTTCGAATACTCGAACGGGAGCAGCTGTTAGCCTTATTCTTATATTTAATCACCTCCCTTGGCACTGGGTGACTTTGGTGGCTGTGGGGGCAGGCAGTCAAGGTGCTGCTCCACAAGTCTTTGAATTGCCAAGGCTTGTGGGACAAACCTCTGTATCTAACACTTCCTCCACCTCCTCTAGGACCACCACCTGTGTCTTTAACCTCTCACTTAATCCGATACAAGTTCCAACAATGCAGAGAGAATCCCCCACCTCCGTTCTGCACAGCAAGGGTTCACTGCAATCAGGCGGTGTTTAAATTCACATGCCTTAGAGATCGCTGTCACACAGCACAAGAGTTGTGGATATCTACCTAATTCAAGTTTGAACAATGGCTGTCTACACTGAACCTGTAGCCAGGAATGGCTGTGTGCGATAACTGTGCAAACCTGGTTGCGGCCCTATGCTGTCTCAACCTCACACATGTGACTGGCTTGACTCATATCCTCTAACCTAGTGGTACAATAATTTCTCTGCCACTCTCCTGACATGGATGCATTGCTGTAGAAAGCACAGTCGATAGGTGTTCACAAATGACGATCGCACCCCGTAGGTCATTGACTTGCATTGCTACAAATGTCTTTGGCCTACAGGTAAATCGTTTGATTTGCAATGGGCCGACATGGCAAAATTCTACTCTGCACATGCTGCAGTGACTGTGGCAGCAGCAATGAACCGTGATGCAGTATGTCCTTTTACATTGCATTGGCCAACACATTACGGACGTTGTGCAAATCATGCTTGCGCAGTGGGTACAGATGAAGGACCTCTGCACCCTTCTGCAGTTTCGAAATAGCTACTAAGATGGTTAGCGCTGACGATGCCATCATCAGTATCACTATTATGGTCATCTACATGCTTGACACACTTTGATTTGTCTGCTGGAGAAGGTGGTGGTCCCATAGGAAGAGGTAGAAGCAGAGGAAGGTGCTGAAAGGATACCAATACCTCTAAGTTCTGGACTGTATGGAGGGTGGATTATAGTGTTTGAGGGGGGATCATAGTACCAGGCAAACTTATTGATGGAGCAAGAGGTGATGGACATGCAACAGTCAGGAGATGAAGAGAATAATGATATGCTCTCTGTTGTCTGTGGTTGGCAGGGGGGAGGAAGCAAGCTTGAGTGTTACCTTTCCACTAACACACCATGGACTTGCACCTCATGGACGCGCCTTGCACATGAGTGCCTTCTTGCTGCACTATCTGCAACATGATGCCTGTATTGTTAGTATTAGAAATTATGTTGACTACTGTACAATAGTACATTTTGCCAGATGCTTTCCTCCTTGGAAAGGGACAATCTTAGCAGTGGTTTTCCTCAAGACAGCAGTGAGGCACACAGTGTGCATCAAAGTTTTAAACTATCAACCTCAGGTCATCAATGCAAAAACATTAGCAGCAGCTGTGTAAATGGCATAAGCAATTTCTGTGTGTCGTTCACATATTTTTTTGACCAGTCCGCGCACCAGTAGAACTGAGTACAGGTCTAACACATTGTGAACAACTGGAAAGGATGATGCAGGAGTATCTCGAGCTCAATATTAATGTCATCAGGGGGAGTTTTGACTCTTTTGTATCTTGGTTTTCAGCAATGGAAGAGTGGCCTATGCTCGCCTGTCACGCCTTAAAGTATTTGTTAAGCCCGACAGCCAGCATACTCTCAGAACGTGTCTTTATTGCTGCTGGTGGTGTACTGATGGATAAGCTCATCTTGCTGTCTCCTGAAAGTGTAAACCACCCAACTTTGAACAAAATAAACAAGTCATGGATCATGACTTTTGCACTCTAGTCGCAGACTGGGCAAATTAGGCAATGGTATCGTTTTTAGTGTTTTTCATTGATCTCACATTAATGCAGTCTGTGACACCTTTGTTGTGGCTTCTGTGCCTGCTTTTGCTACTGCTGCTGTTACAAACAATTTTTTGAAATTTGGAGACTCTAAGTTGGGTCTCCATTTGTGAGGTTGTATGTAGTGGAAGGGATGTCAAGGCCCATTAAGCTATTTCTATTTTGTGGAAATTGATGCCACTTCAGTGATTTGTACCAATTTTTTTTTTAATGTTTGCACTCCAAGTTTGGCCTCCTTCATGTTTGTTGTCTGTAGCAGTATGGCTATCTTTATTACTATCCTTACATTTTTCTACCAATAGAAATCTACAAAACTGATGTTTTTGCCACCTGAGTGTGGCTGGGAAAAAACAATTTGAACTGTTGCATGAGGTATCAGGGCGCCCAGCAAAGAAGGCTTACACCATTCCTTTACCCACCTTGTCTTAATTGAAACTTCAATTCAATGTTATAAATGCTGGCCAAGACCCTGATACTTCATGTATGGCCCATGGCAGACTAGTGCTGTACCATTATTACATTTCTAATTGATGTCACTTTTCCTGGGGTATGCAAAATATTTTTTGGAAATATTAGGACTCCAAGTTGGGTCTCCTTCATGTGTGTTGCCTAAATTTGTCAGACCTCTCAGAGCAGCAGGTCAACAACTGTCACTCATCCACCAGTGATCAATGCTTCAGCTAGAAATGCTGGTCCAAGCCCTGCCCCATGCATTCATGCTGCACAATTAAACTATTTGTACTCTGGGTCAATTGATGCTACTTTTCCTTGTGTCTGCCCCTAATTTGAGCTGTTTGGGAAGCTATTTCCCCCCTTAAGGTGTTG
Source organism: Ranitomeya imitator (assembly GCF_032444005.1). Lineage (NCBI taxonomy): Eukaryota > Metazoa > Chordata > Amphibia > Anura > Dendrobatidae > Ranitomeya > Ranitomeya imitator. Next base: position 229,716,484 of record NC_091285.1, on the reverse strand, counting down.
TCTATGGCTCCCATTGAATTAAATGGTGTTTGGGAATGTCTGAAGAACCTTTTGCCAAACCAAACGTTGAAAAGTTCGCTCATCTCTATTTTGACATAAATTTCTCCTTAGAATAATCAGCACACAATACCTGCTCTACAGATAATATTTTTACATTTCTTTGAAGGCGTTAATACCTAGTTCAATTTGAAGATCACTTTGCTCAAATCTAAGACTTCCTTTATATCAAGCTTTTGAAATGATATTTTAGATATTATTATATGCAAGGTGACAGTTTTAATAAGTGCAGGTAAAATAAAAAATCAATTTTCATTCATTTCATTCAGAATTTCTAAGAATAACTATATTACAATGTAAAGATTTGCCTGCGGATATTAATTCAAATTTTTAAATGTACCATATTTTATAATGGGGAATGAAAATGAAGCAGAAACTATTATGAGAAATTTAAGTTGCACTATAATAGAGTTAGATCCAATGCTCTATATCTTCCTTCATTGTCTGCATGTATTGAGGTGAGGAGCAGATTGCTCTATAAGTGATACTTGCCTTCTGAATGTGCATTTTTGTCACTTAACACTGTATACCTAAAAGGTCTTAAAAGAGAAATGTATTTCATTTGGACCAGAAACATTTTAGTCTAGAATTCTATTTTTTGAATATTTTAGCTGGAGAATACTTTAACTTTGTTATGTTCACTTTTCCATATTAGCTAAACATAAATATAAGGCAATCAGTTCCTAGAATACCATAAATGTGTATAAGATGAAGTCTCTGCAATTTTCAGTTATTTCCAATATTATTTATACCTGTACTTCCATAAAAAAGGCACTGAATGCAAAATAGTTAACCAATAAAAATGTTATATTCCATAAAATTATGTAAATATGAATAACATGAGTAGATATATGACAAACAAGATACACTATATGGTTTCCTTTATAGTTTACCCTTAGGACTAGTAAATTATAATACATTTCTAAAAAGAGAATAGAAACATAGAATCCTTATATATTATTTCTAAACACTCTTTTTCGGTGATTACTTTGTATCTCCGTTCATACTGCACCCACACACACAAATGATACACCATTTGAAAGGTAAACTTGCCCCCTTTAGCATTAAAAATAGCCAAATAAACCACACATCCATGATGTGATCACAAAATACAGTTTAAACATTAATTTTCATAAACTTGCAGTAAGGAAAAATGACCTGCAGGTGGCAACACACTACCCCAAAGCACACTACCACAAAGCTGCTTACAGACATCACAAACAAATCCTAACATTTGCCTTAGGGGCTTTCCAGCTTGCTGAACTCCGTGCCCAGCCGATATCAAGCATATTGGAGGATTGCACACTTCACTGCAGGTGAGTCACATATACAAACACATTTGTAAACATAATAAATATAATATGGTTGGCGCAAAATATATTAGAGATGTTATTGCCGCTGCAAAAAACAGGACACCAACCACCAGTGTTGTCCAAAATAAATACTATGTGTAAAAAGGAACTATAAGTTTGTTTTGCGCTGAACAAAAACAATCTCCACTGGCATTACAACACACTCTAAAAGTCCCATATACCCAATGGCATGTCTAGAGTACCATATGAAAAAGCACTTAAAAAGTACCTGTAAAAGTAGTGAAGTGAGTCTCCACGAGAGCGGAATAGTTGCACCCGTTGTCCGGGAGAAGCGTGAGGTACCGAAAGAAGAGAAATTTCTTCAGGAATGTTGTCCCGGCCGGTGATTCACATCCCCCTTTGTTTGTGTCCCCTCTGATGGTACACAGATAGAGCCGGTGTACGCTCGGAACCTGTGGCGCTGCAGACGCCGAAGCAGGACCTAGCGTGACGTTGGAGATCACGTGCCCGTCTGAGGTATGGAACGCTGTGTGGACCAATTCCTACGCGTTTCGAAGATCACGGTCTTCTTCGTCAGGGATGGTCCACCAGCGTTATGAGCGTCCTTATATAGAATTTCTACGTGACTTTAAAACAAAGCAGTTTTTATTATATAAACGCAAAAAGTTCAACCTCACAGTTGAGACCAGTTGGTCTCAATGTGTCCAGATTAAAAATCCATCTGCTTTCAGCCCTGGACATTTTCTTAATATAGTCACCTCTGCGCCAGTCTGGAGGAATAATTTCTAAGCCAGTAATTACAATGTCTTTCACCCGTCCATCGTGATAATCAGCAAAATGCTTAGAGAGAGTGGATGTCCACAGAATTTCTTTTTTATATTTCTAAGGTGTTCATTCACTCTAACATTAAGGGGGCGTTTAGTCCGTCCCACATACAATTTCCCGCAGGGAATCCCTGTACTAGTGTAAGTGATAGAGTCATGAATCTTAAATTCTATCTTTCCATTCGAGATGGTGCTGTGTTTTGTCATTTTGAGTGATTTACACACTTTACAATTAAAACATGGAGTAAAGCCGGGTCTCTTTTTTCCGGATAAAGAGCCTTTTTTCTGATTGTAAATAGGTGTTGAAGGGGCAATAGCATTACCCAGATTTTGGCTCTTAGTGAAGATGAACCTGGGATTTCGTGGTATTTGGTCTCCAATTATTTTGTCCCCTTTGAGCAGGTCCCAGTGTTTACCCACAATTTTTTAAAAAATGTAGGCATTTGTATTGTACTGGGTAATAATAGGGATATCGGTGAAAACGCTAGTATTATCTCTTTTGCTCTTCACGTTACTTTGAATGAGCTCTTCTCGTGATTTGCGTTTCACCAAGTCTCTTGTGTTGGAGAGATGGAGTTCATCATATCCCTTTTTTAGAAATTTATTTGTCAGAGTATCTGCTTCAGATTCAAAATCCTGTGGACGTGAACAATTTCTATGTAGGCGGGTAAATTGGCTTTTTGGTATATTTAAAAGCCAACTGGGGAGGTGACAACTTTCTCTAGATATATAGTTTTTTGAATCAGTTGGTTTAAAATAAGTATGAGTGTGGATAGTACCATCTTCGATAAAAATATATAAATCTAAAAAGTTGATGGATTGCTGGCTGGTGGCTACGGTAAATTTTAAAAAATATAAATTTTTATTAATTTCTGTTAAAAAATCGTTTAAAGAATCAGGGCCGCCAGACCAAATAAACACAATATTGTCAATAAAACGATGCCAGAGGCCCAGGTTCTCTCGCAGCCCGCCGCCCCCATAGATGGCAGAGTCCTCCCACTCTCCAACATAGAGATTGGCATAGGCCGGAGCGAACCTGGTCCCCATGGCCGTACCCCACTGCTGGGAGTAGTAGTTCGCCTCAAAATAAAAATAATTGGCCTATGCCAATCTCTACAAATTACCTGCAGGTGGCATTTACCTTGGGGTCTTTCCAGCTTGCCGAAGTGCTTGCCCAGCCTATTTCAGGCAAATTCGAGGATTGCACATTTCACTGCAGGCGAGTCACATATGCAAACATATTTGTAAACATAAAAAACAAATAAATATGTATATATACGCAGGTTATATATACAGGTATGCACTAGGAAAATAACGGTAATAATGGTAAAAAGATATAAAATATGATAAAACCAAAGTTACCCTATTTGAGAAAATGTCCCAATATGAATAGTCTAAATAGCCAAATCGCCGCTGGTAAAGTGGCAATGCGTTCGCCTATCAAAGCAAAAAAAGTGCAGCAGCACTTAGGAGCACTTAGGAATAGTTCCTACCTCCATTGCAGGCTGAAGATCTTGAGTATTACTCCTGTCAGGGAGATTTTTCGGCAGGTAGAGATGATCTGGACAAGTGGCTGCCCCGACCGGCGGCAAGCCACCACCAGCTGATCTCCGGGTGGAGACGGGATCCTGCAGAGCCGACGCCGTGTGTGATAGCAGCGGTACGTAAGTCACGTGACCGTAACCCCCGGTGATAGAGTGAGTACGAAGTGCAGCTAGGGCCAAACAGGGTTTGTGCATTTGTAAACATGCACTGCTTTTTCGGTGATTACTTCGCACCACACACACAAATAATACACCATGTGAAAGGTAAATTTGCCCCCTTCAGCAAGAAAAGACACAAACCACACATTCACGATTTGATCAATAAATACAGTTTAAACATTATCATTTTCAGAAACCTGCAGAAAAAAACATTAACCTGTAAGTGGTACCACAACCTCAAGTTGCTCCGTTTATACTCCACCAACACACACAAATGATACACCATTTCAAAGGTCAAATTGCCTGCAGGAGGCATTAGCCTTGGGGTCTTTCCAGCTTGCTGAAGTGCTTGCCCAGCCTATTTCAGGCAAATTTGAGGATTGCACACTTCAATGCAGGTGAGTCACCTATGTAAACACATTTGTAAATATGCACTGCTTTTTCGGTGATTACTTCGCCCCACATACAAATATTACACCATTTAAAAGGTAAACTTGCCCCCTTCAGCAAGAAAAGACACAAACAAAACACATATTCATGATTTGATCAATAAGTACAGTTTAAGCATTCATTTTCAAAAACCTGCATAAAAAAACAGTAAAATGCAGGTGGCACCATAACCTCAAGACATGTTTTAGCCTCTACTTATCAAACCAATTTATTGTATTACCAATCTACATATATAATTACCTCTCTATGTTAATCATCTCATTAAATACATTAATATTTGACCAGTTTGATTATCCTGAAATTGCCTGAGTCCCCGACAACCAATGGGAGAAAATTTTCCATGGGCCAACTAGTAAGGAACACATTTTTAATTTGATTGGATCATTCTTAATAAGGAGAGTAATCTCAATGAATATGTCTATAAATCCCATCCACAGAACTGATGTTCTAGCATGAATTAGGATCCACTGAGCAGGAAATTTCTAATAGGGCTTGTACAGACAAGTGTATTTGCAGTCTAAGTGCAATCCGACAAAAAAACTGATTGCACTCAGACTAATGTTATTCTATGTGGTCGGGCACCTGTCCAAATGTTTCCTCAGATAAAGTCTGGCCCAGGAGAAAATTGCAGCATGCATGATTTGCATCTGTAAATGGGATCACACTCGCCCATGCAAGTAAAAAAAATGCAACAGCAATAGGAAGTCATCTGAGTGAAATCAGAATTTCAAGGACTAACGGAATGGAAAAGATGGAGAACATTTTTTTCCATCTTCTCCACATTCAAGAAAATCAGACCACACTATGATCATACTCTGATCAAACTCATCAGAGGATGATTAGTATAATCGGGCCTATTCTGCCGAATGAGAGAAAATACGGTCAAGTGACCCTAGCGTTAAACTGAATAACAAACCTAGATACGTGAATAGATCAATTCTTCTGAAATTTCATTCAGTAAATTAATTCTTGACCGCAAAACAGGACATATAGACATCATGCATGTAAAGGTTTTAGCAAGGCAATTTATGAAAGGGTTTGTAAATGTTATACAGACATGGCTGAATGTGTTGGCAGCCTTGGAATTGTTCCAGAAGATGAAGTATTGCTCCAAGAAAATTATTACAATTACACATGTTTTGTTATACACATGTTTATTTCATTTGTGTGTATTGGAACAACACAAAAAAGGCAAATTGGATATGATTTCACACAAAACACCAAAAATGGGCTGGACAACATTGTCGATGCCATTCCAAAATTGTGGGTAGACAATTTTGTTTCAACCATGTGATGTTCGTTCAATTAACCTATGGCAAGTAACATATGTGCGCAACATAATCAAGAAGTTTGCAACCTGTTTCACTGTAGCTAATCTTCCTGGACAGATGAGAAAAATTGTTAAATGGTTGCAACACAGGATAGTATGGATGTTGGATAAGAATCCCCAATCAAATTCCAAAGAGATTCAAGCTGTTCTGCAGGTACAGGGTGTATCAGTTTCAGTGCGAACTATCCATTGATATTTGAATGAAAAAAAATGCTACGGCAGGAGACCCAAGACGAACTTACTTCTGATACAAAGACACAAAAAAGCTAGGATGCAGTTTTCCAAAATGTACGTGAGTAAGCCAAAATCCTTGTGGGAAAGTGTCCTGTTGACAAATGAGACCAAGTTAGAGCTTTTTGGTAAAGCACATCATTCTACTGTTTATCGAAAATGGAATTGGGACTACAAAGAAAAGAACACAGTACCAGTACCTACAGTTAAATATGATGGAGAGTCAAAGATGTTTTGGGGTTGTGCTGCTGGCTCTGGCACTGGGTGCCTAGACTGTGTGCAATGCATCATGTAATCTGAAGATTAAATAAAATATTTTGGGTTGCAATGTAGGGCCCAGTGTCAGAAAGGGTTTGCATCCTAGGTCATGGTTTTCCATTAGTACAAAAACCACAAACATACTTCAAGAAGCACCCAGAAATGGATGGAAGCAAAGAGTTAGAGAGTTTTGAAGTGGCCAGTAGGGTTGAGCGAAACGGGTCGGTCATTTTCATAAGTCGCCGACTTTTGGCACAGTCGGGTTTCATGAAACCCGACCCGATCCCTGTGTGGGGTCAGCCATGCGGTACGCGACTTTCGCGCCAAAGTCGCGTTTCAATGACGCGAAAAGCGCCATTTCTCAGCCAATGAAGGTGGACGCAGAGTGTGGGCAGCATGATGACATAGGTCTCAGTCCCCACCATCTTAGAGAAGGGCATTGCAGTGATTGGCTTGCTGTCTGCTGTGTCACAGGGACTATAAAGGGGCGTTCCCGCCGACCTCCATCTTACTGCTGCTGATCTGAGCATAGGGAGAGGTTGCTGCCGCTTCGTCAGAAGCAGGGATAGCGTTAGGCAGGGTCCAATATCCCCCAAACCGCTTGTGCTGTAGCGATTTCCACTGTCCAACACCACCTTTTGTTAGCAGGGACAGTGGAGGCTACATTTTTTTTCCTCAGCGCTGTAGCTCATTGGGCTGCCCTAGAAGGCTCCCTGATAGCTGCATTGCTGTTTGTACACTGCTGTGAAAACCAACTGCTTTTTTCAAAGCACAAATCCTGTTGTTCCTTTCTGCCCAGCTATCTTATTTGTTTGTCCACACTTTTTATTTAATTTGTGCAGCAGTCCACTCCTTGTTATTGCTGCCTGCCATACATTGCTGAGATTACTGCAGGGAGATAGTAATTGTAGGACAGTGCCTTTTTTTTTTTTCATTACATCTGTTCAAGCCACTTTCTGCCACAGAAAATATACTCTAATACAGTGGCCCATATTTATTCACTAGTCTCCCTGAATAAAAAAAAAAAAGAAAAAAAGGGTGCAGATTAAAATTGGCAAATCTGCATCAGTGGCAGTCCTCTGTGTGGCATCTGTGTCTCATTTTCTGACACAGAAAACATACAGTCTAACAGTGGGCCTGATTTCTTGCCAATTCTCCCAGTAATAAAAAAAAAAAAATAGTGGGAGATTAATATTGGCATTTGTGCTTCAGTGCCAGTCGTGTGTGCCATCTCTCTCAAATTGTGGGCCACAGAAAGCCTAGTGTCTGTTTTTTTTTTTTTGTTTTTAAATTCTCCCTGAAAAAAATAAATAGTGGGAGATTAATATTGGCATTTGTGCTTCAGTGCCAGTCGTGTGTGCCATCTCTCTCAAATTGTGGGCCACAGAAAGCCTAGTGTCTGTTTTTTTATTTTGGTTTTTAAATTCTCCCTGAAAAAAAATAAATAGTGGGAGATTAATATTGGCATTTGTGCTTCAGTGCCAGTCCTGCATGTGTGGCATCTGTCTCATTTTGTGCCACAGAAAACCGAGTGTGTAACATTGTGCCTGATTTTCCTTGCAGTTTCACCCACCTATAAAGGGAAATCTAAATCCTACAGAAGTTTGAGTTCACCTTGTAAGTTGTTTTACAGTAACAAATACTGTTACTTTGGTTACGTTTTTAAAACAATGAGGAAGTCTGGTGGAAGAGGTCGTGGCCGTGGGCGGTCATTGCCAGCTGGTAATGATGGTAGTGGTGGTGGAGCATCAGGTGGTCGTGGGAAAAACAATATAGCAACTAAGTCTCGAGCTGTGGAGCCAGGTTCGTCGTCTGGCTACAGAAGGCCTCGAACGCTCCCTTTTCTGGGAGTAGGAAAACCGCTTTTAAAGCCGGAGCAGCAAGAGCAAGATTTGGCTTTCCTTGCTGACTCAGCCTCTAGCTCTTTTGCCTCCTCTTCTGAAACTGGTAAATGTAAAAGCAGCACGTCGTTAGTGGATGTTCACACTCAGGGACAAGTCGCTCCATTGTCCTGTTCAGCAAAAACAACAACAGAGAAGGATGCGTCAGGCGACACAACGGGTTACTCCATGGAGCTCTTTACACATACCGTTCCTGGGTTAGAAAGTGAAACAGTTAACTGGCCATGCCCATTACAAGTTGATTCGGACATGGAGTGCACAGATGCACAGCCACAGCCAGATTACTATGCTGTTCCTTTGACTCAGACCACAACATTGCCCTCGCAGTGTACTGATCCAGAATCAGACCCTGATGAGACTATGGTGCCCCGTCACGAACGCTATACTACCGGCTTACACGGTAACACAGATGAAGTTGCACATGAGATAGAAGAGGAGGTCATAGATGACCCAGTTGTTGACCCCGATTGGCAGCCATTGGGGGAACAGGGTGCAGGCGGCAGTAGTTCTGAAGCGGAGGAGGAGGGGCCGCAGCAGGTATCCTGAAAAGTTATACGGGGTTATCCGACCTGCTCCTCAAAGTGCGCGGACTTTGCTCGCATATCCGCCGTTCGCCCGTACACTCCAGCCGTATGCAGACCTATCAGCGGTCTTTGAACCTTCCCCAGCATCGCCTAATCATCGACGTTGCAACAAGGTGGAACTCAACACTGCACATGCTTCAGAGACTGTGCGAACAGAGGCGTGCGGTTATGTATTTGTGGGAGGATACACATACACGGGCAGGCAGTAAGATGGCAGACATGGAGTTGTCAGGTGTGCAGTGGTCGAAGGTACAAGACATGTGTCAAGTCCTTCAGTGATTTCAGGAATGCACACGGCTGGTTAGTGCAGACAACGCCATAATAAGCATGAGCATCCCCCTAATGCGTCTGCTGATGCAAAGTTTGACGCACATAAAGGAGCAGGCGTCTGCAGCAGAGGAAGAGGAAAGCCTTGATGACAGTCAGCCATTGTCTCGTCAGGGCAGTGTACAGGACGAGGTAGCGGGTGAACAGGAGGAGGAGGATGAGGAGGATGATGGGGATGAGCATTTTTTTAATGAGGATGCTTCTCCGGGGCCACTGGAAATTGGTGGCGTGGCAAGGCTGGGTTCTGGCTTTTTGAGGGACACAAGTGATGTAGATTTGCCTGTAACTGCCCCTCAACCCAGCACAACCGCAGATTTGACAACTGGAACTTTGGCCCACATGGCGGATTATGCCTTACGTATCCTCAAAAGGGACCCACGCATTATTAAAATGATGACCGATGACGATTACTGGTTGGCCTGCCTCCTTGATCCTCGCTATAAAGGCAAATTGCAAAATATTATGCCACATGAGAACCTGGAACAAATATTAGCAACCAAACAATCAACTCTTGTTGACCGTTTGATTCAGGCATTCCCAGCACACAGCGCCGGTGATCGTTCTCACACGAGCTGCAGGGGGCAGCTGACCAGAGGTGTTAGAGGTGCACAAATCAGAAGTGGCGTTGGACAGAGGGGTTTTCTGACCAGGTTGTGGAGTGATTTTGCTATGACCGCAGACAGGACAGGTACTGCAGCATCAATTCAAAGTGACAGGAGACAACATTTGTCCAATATGGTTACTAACTATTTTTCATCCCTTATCGATGTTCTCCCTCAACCGTCATTCCCATTTGATTACTGGGCATCCAAATTAGACACCTGGCCAGAATTGGCAGAATATGCATTGCAGGAGCTTGCTTGCCCAGCAGCTAGTGTGCTATCAGAAAGAGTATTCAGTGCTGCTGGTTCAATATTAACCGAAAAAAGGACTCGTCTGGCTACCCAAAATGTTGATGATCTAACCTTCATTAAAATGAACCACTACTGGATTTCAAATTATTTTGCCCCACCTTTCCCGGCTGACACCTAGCTTTCCAATGAAAAGGTCTTGCTTCTGGACTGCTCTAACTGAGTTTTCCAATCTCGTAATTTGCAGCAGCTGTTTGTCCAACATACGACATGTTTACACCTCCCTAAATGGCCAAACTCCCCCCACGGGGCCGTGGTCTCGCCACTTGGCGCAAGCACCCGTGAGAGTGCCTTTTGTCTGAAGAGGTGGGTGTGCACGCTTTTGGTTGATGGCACTGCCACTGGGTCCCTCATAGTACAATAAAGTGTCTCTGGCGGTGGTGGCGCGCAACCAACGTCAGACACACGGTTGTAACATGAGGGGCCCTGGGCCTGTACCGCCGGCCACAAGATAGTTTCCCCCCCAGCTCAAACAGTGCTCTACGATTTGCAAAATTATCTCTCACAGCTCCACCAATGTTTAGTCTATGCGCTGACATCCTTCAATGCCTGGCACTGACAATACCAATGTGTTGACATATATGATGCTACTTAAAATAGTCAGGGGCAGTGTCCTATACTTACACCAGTAAATACTTTGTGCCAAATTACTAGGTCTGAAACTCAGCAGAGGAGCCCACCCCTGTACCTAAGTATGCCACCCTTTTGTTTTTTGGTTTTGTTGTATTGCGAGACATTAACATCTATTTATTTTTTTGGGAGTACTAACTGTCAGACACTCATTACAATCGGCCTCCGCTGAC